>NW_028270184.1:2905778-2923278 GCF_037043375.1 Chiloscyllium plagiosum | reverse complement strand
CTTACACTCACACACACTCTCTCTCATGCACACACACACACTCACACACACACACACACTCACACACACTCACTCACACACACTTACACTCACACACACTCACTCACACTCACTCACATCACACACACACACTCACAAACACACACACTCACTCACACACACACACACACACACACTCACTCACACATACTCACACACTCACTCACACACACACTCACACACACTCACTCACTTACACTCACACACACACTCACTTACACTCACACACACTCCCTCACACACACACACACTCACTCACACAGACACACTCACACACTCACTCACACACACACTCACTCACACACACACACTCACTTACACTCACACACACTCACACAGACTCACACTCACTTACACTCACTCACACACTCACACACTCACTCACACTCAGACACACTCACTCACACACACACCCACTCATACACTCACACTCATACACACTCACTCACACACACAAACACTCAAACACTCTCACACACACACTCACTCACACACACACTCACACACACACACACACACACACACACACTCACTCACAGGCACACACACTCATTCACACACACACTCACTCACACTCACACACACTCACACTCACTCACAGGCACACACACTCACTCACACACAGACACACACACACTCACTCACACTCACACACACACACTCACACACACACTCACTCACACACACACTCACACACACACACACACACACTCAATCACACACACATACTCATACACTCACTCACACACACTCACTCACACACACACACTCTCACACACACACTCACACACTCACTCACTCTCTCACACTCTCTCACACACACACACTCATTCACACACACACTCACACACACTCACAAACACTCACTCACACTCTCACACACTCACTTACACTCACACACACACTCACACACACTCACTCACACACACACAGACTCACTCACACTCACACACTTACACTCACTCACACTCACACACACTCACACTCACACACACACTCACTCACACACACACTCTCTCACACTCACAGACACCCACTCACTCACACACACACACTCACACACACACTCACTCACACTCACACACACACACTCTCTCACACACACACACACTCACTCACACACTCACACACACACACACAGACTCACTCACACTCACACACTCACTTACACTCATTCACACACACACACACTCACACACTCACTCACTTGCACTCACTCACACTCACTCACACACTCACTCACACATACACACACACACACACACTCACAGACACTCACACACACTCACTCACACACACACTCACACTCACTCACACACACACAGAGACACACAGACACACACACACTCACACTCACACACACACTCACACACACTCACTCACACACACTCACACTCACACACACACACTCGCACTCACTCACAGACACATACACACTCACTTACACTCACACACACATACACACACACACACACACACACACACACTCACTTACACTCACTCACACTCACACACACTCACACATACTCACTCACACACTCACTCACACACGCTCACACACACACACACTCACACACACACACAGACATACACACAGACACACACACACACTCACACACACACACTCACACTCACTCACACTCACACACACACTCACTCACAGACACACACACAGACACACACGCACTCACTCACACTCACACACACACGCTCACAGACACACACACTCACACACTCACTCAAACTCACTCACACACACACACTCACACACTCACTTACACTCACTCACACATACACACACACAGACACACACACTCACACACACACTCACACACACTCACACTCACTCTCACACACACACAGACACACAGACACACACACACTCACTCACACTCACTCACACACACATACACACTTACACACAGACACACACACACTCTCACACTCACACACATACACACTCACACACACACTCACTCACACACACAGACACACACACTCACACACACAGACACATGCACTCACTCACACACACACACTCACTCACACATACTCACAATCACGCTCACTCACACATACTCACACTCAAACTCACTCACACACACACACACTCACACTCACTCACACTCACCCACACACTCACTCACACACACACACTCACTCACACACACTCACTCACACACACACTCACTCACACTCACGCACACAGACACACACACACACTCACACACACTCACTCACACACACACTCACTCACACTCACACTCACACACCCACTCACACTCACTCACACTCATACACTCACTCACACACACATACTCACTCACACACAGACACACACACACTCACTCACTCACACACACTCACACACACAGACACACACACACACACTCAAACTCACTCACACACTCTCACACACACACTCACCCTCACTCACACACTCACTCTCACACTCACACACATAGTCACACTCACACATACACTCACTCACATACACATACTCACACATACACTCACACACACTCACACTCACTCACACGCACACACTCACACATACACACACTCTCACATATACTCACTCACACATACACTCACACTCACTCACGCACACTCACACACACACACTCACACATACTCACACTCACATTCACTCACTCACACACTCACAACTCACACACACTCACACACACATTCACACACACTCACTCACACATAGACACACACACTCACTCACACTCACACACACACACTCACCCACTCACACACACTCACACTCAAACACACTCACACACTCTCACACACACACTCACACACACATACATGCCCACACTCACTCACACACACTCATATACATTCACTCACACACACACACTCAAACTCACTCACACAAACACACTCACACACACAAACTCACACACACAGTCACACACACTCACTCACACACACAGGCACACTCACTCACACACACACACTCACACACACTTACACACATTCACTCACACACACTCACTCACACACACACACTCAAACACTCAAACTCACACACACACTGACACACACTCAAACTCACACACACAAACACACACACACACACACAAACATTCACACACTCACATTCACACACATTCACTCACACACACGACACACACTCAAACTCACTCACACACACACACTCAAACTCACTCACTCACACACACTCAAACTCACTCACACAAACACACTCTCACACACGACACACACTCAAACTCACTCACACACACACATGACACACACGCACTCACACACACTCAAACTCACTCACACAAACACACTCTCACACACGACACACACTCAAACTCACTCACACACACACACGACACACACTCAAACTCACTCACACAAACACACACACGACACACACTCAAACTCACACACACAAACACACACTCACACACACAAACATTCACACACTCACATTCACACACAGGCACACACACACACACACATTCACTCACACACACACGACACACACTCAAACTCACTCACACAAACACACACACACGACACACACTCAAACTCACTCACACACACTCTCACAAACACACACTCACACACACTCACGCTTACACACACACTCACAAACACTCACATACACACACTCTCACACACCCTCAGACTCACACACACTCGCACTCACACTCAGACTCACACACACTGACACACACTCACCCACATGCTCTCACACACACACATTTACACACACACACTCACACACAGACACTCACACACTCACTCACACACACACTCACTCACACAGACTCACTCACCCAGTCACACACTCACACATTCTCATACTCACACACATTCATATACACTTAAACACTCGCACATACACACACACTTTCACATTCACATGCACACGTACTAACACACACACACTCACTCTCACTCACACACTTACTCACACACTCACACATACACACACTCACACCACACAAACACACACACACACTCACTCCCATACACACGCACAAACACACTCACACACACTCACTCTCTCACACACACCCACACACACACCCACACACACACACTCACATACGCTCACTCACACACACACACACCCTCAGACTCACACACACTCACACTCACACACTGACACACACACTCACTCACACTCACCCAGTCACACACTCACACTCTCACACTCACACACACTCTCACACTCACATGCATTCTCATACTCACACACATTCATATACACTTAAACACTCGCACACTCACACACTCTCTCTATCAAACATTCACTGTCAAACCCATATTTATTCACACATACACACATAGTCTCACACACCCTCACACTTACACATAGACACACACATATACTGACACACACATCCAGTCGCACACTGATACAGGCATACACTCACAGAGTCAGTTTTATTCATCAGGGTAAGGGTCACTCACTGTGTAACTGTACAGAGTCAGTGTTTATTCAGCAGGTTAAGGGTCACTCACTGTGTAACTGTACAGAGTCAGGGTTTATTCAGCAGGTTAAGGGTCACTCACTGTGTAACTGTACAGAGTCAGGGTTTATTCAGCAGGGTAAGGGTCACTCACTGTGTAACTGTACAGAGTCAGTGTTTATTCAGCAGGGTAAGGGTCACTCACTGTGTAACTGTATAGAGTCAGTGTTTATTCAGCAGGGTAAGGGTCACTCACTGTGTAACCGTATAGAGTCAGTGTTTATTCAGCAGGGTAAGGGTCACTCACTGTGTAACTGTACAGAGTCAGTGTTTATTCAGCAGGGTAAGGGTCACTCACTGTGTAACTGTACAGAGTCAGTGTTTATTCAGCAGGGTAAGGGTCACTCGCTGTGTAACCGTACAGAGTCAGGGTTTATTCAGCAGGGTAAGGGTCACTCACTGTGTAACTGTATAGAGTCAGTGTTTATTCAGCAGGGTAAGGGTCACTCACTGTGTAACTGTATAGAGTCAGTGTTTATTCAGCAGGGTAAGGGTCACTCACTGTGTAACTGTACAGAGTCAGGGTTTATTCAGCAGGGTAAGGGTCACTCACTGTGTAACCGTACAGGGTCAGTGTTTATTCAGCACGGTAAGGGTCACTCACTGTGTAACCGTACAGAGTCAGTGTTTATTCAGCAGGGTAAGGGTCACTCACTGTGTAACCGTACAGAGTCAGGGTTTATTCAGCAGGGTAAGGGTCACTCACTGTGTAACCGTACAGAGTCAGGGTTTAATCAGCAGGGTAAGGGTCACTCACTGTGTAACCGTACAGAGTCAGTGTTTATTCAGCAGGGTAAGGGTCACTCACTGTGTACCCGTACAGAGTCAGTGTTTATTCAGCAGGGTAAGGGTCACTCACTGTGTAACTGTACAGAGTCAGGGTTTATTCAGCAGGGTAAGGGTCACTCACTGTGTAACCGTACAGGGTCAGTGTTTATTCAGCACGGTAAGGGTCACTCACTGTGTAACCGTACAGAGTCAGTGTTTATTCAGCAGGGTAAGGGTCACTCACTGTGTAACCGTACAGAGTCAGGGTTTATTCAGCAGGGTCAGGGTCACTCACTGTGTAACTGTACAGAGTCAGGGTTTATTCAGCAGGGTAAGGGTCACTCACTGTGTAACCGTACAGAGTCAGTGTTTATTCAGCAGGGTAAGGGTCACTCACTGTGTAACTGTACAGAGTCAGGGTTTATTCAGCAGGGTAAGGGTCACTCACTGTGTAACTGTACAGAGTCAGGGTTTATTCAGCAGGGTAAGGGTCACTCACTGTGTAACTGTACAGAGTCAGGGTTTATTCAGCAGGATAAGGGTCACTCACTGTGTAACGTACAGAGTCAGTGTTTATTCAGCAGGATAAGGGTCACTCACTGTGTAACCGTACAGAGTCAGTGTTTATTCAGCAGGGTAAGGGTCACTCACTGTGTAACCGTACAGAGTCAGGGTTTATTCAGCAGGGTAAGGGTCACTCACTGTGTAACCGTACAGAGTCAGGGTTTATTCAGCAGGGTAAGGGTCACTCGCTGTGTAACCATACAGAGTCAGGGTTTATTCAGCAGGGTAAGGGTCACTCACTGTGTAACCGTACAGAGTCAGGGTTTATTCAGCAGGGTAAGGGTCACTCACTGTGTAACCGTACAGAGTCAGGGTTTATTCAGCAGGGTAAGGGTCACTCACTGTGTAACCGTACAGGGTCAGTGTTTATTCAGCAGGGTAAGGGTCACTCGCTGTGTTACTGTACAGAGTCAGGGTTTATTCAGCAGGGTAAGGGTCACTCACTGTGTAACCGTACAGGGTCAGTGTTTATTCAGCAGGGTAAGGGTCACTCACTGTGTAACCGTACAGGGTCAGTGTTTATTCAGCAGGGTAAGGGTCACTCACTGTGTAACCGTACAGAGTCAGGGTTTATTCAGCAGGGTAAGGGTCACTCACTGTGTAACCGTACAGGGTCAGTGTTTATTCAGCAGGGTAAGGGTCACTCACTGTGTAACCGTACAGGGTCAGTGTTTATTCAGCAGGGTAAGGGTCACTCACTGTGTAACCGTACAGAGTCAGGGTTTATTCAGCAGGGTAAGGGTCACTCACTGTGTAACCGTACAGAGTCAGGGTTTATTCAGCAGGGTAAGGGTCACTCACTGTGTAACCGTACAGAGTCAGTGTTTATTCAGCAGGGTAAGGGTCACTCGCTGTGTAACCGTACAGAGTCAGGGTTTATTCAGCAGGGTAAGGGTCACTCACTGTGTAACTGTATAGAGTCAGTGTTTATTCAGCAGGGTAAGGGTCACTCACTGTGTAACTGTACAGAGTCAGGGTTTATTCAGCAGGATAAGGGTCACTCACTGTGTAACCGTACAGAGTCAGTGTTTATTCAGCAGGGTAAGGGTCACTCACTGTGTAACCGTACAGAGTCAGTGTTTATTCAGCAGGGTAAGGGTCACTCAGTGTGTAACTGTACAGAGTCAGGGTTTATTCAGCAGGGTAAGGGTCACTCACTGTGTAACCGTACAGAGTCAGTGTTTATTCAGCAGGGTAAGGGTCACTCACTGTGTAACCGTACAGAGTCAGTGTTTATTCAGCAGGGTAAGGGTCACTCACTGTGTAACCGTACAGAGTCAGTGTTTATTCAGCAGGGTAAGGGTCACTCACTGTGTAACCGTACAGAGTCAGGGTTTATTCAGCAGGGTAAGGGTCACTCACTGTGTAACTGTACAGAGTCAGGGTTTATTCAGCAGGGTAAGGGTCACTCACTGTGTAACTGTACAGAGTCAGTGTTTATTCAGCAGGGTAAGGGTCACTCACTGTGTAACTGTACAGAGTCAGTGTTTATTCAGCAGGGTAAGGGTCACTCGCTGTGTAACTCTACATAGTCAGGGTTTATACAGCAGGGTAAGGGTCACTCACTGTGTAACTGTACAGAGTCAGTGTTTATTCAGCAGGGTAAGGGTCACTCACTGTGTAACTGTACAGAGTCAGTGTTTATACAGCAGGGTAGGGGTCACTCACTGTGTAACCGTACAGAGTCAGTGTTTATTCAGCAGGGTAAGGGTCACTCGCTGTGTAACTGTACAGAGTCAGTGTTTATTCAGCAGGGTAAGGGTCACTCACTGTGTAACCGTACAGAGTCAGGGTTTATTCAGCAGGGTAAGGGTCACTCACTGTGTAACCGTACAGAGTCAGTGTTTATTCAGCAGGGTAAGGGTCACTCGCTGTGTAACCGTACAGAGTCAGTGTTTATTCAGCAGGATAAGGGTCACTCACTGTGTAACTGTACAGAGTCAGGGTTTATTCAGCAGGGTAAGGGTCACTCACTGTGTAACTGTACAGAGTCAGTGTTTATTCAGCAGGGTAAGGGTCACTCACTGTGTAACCGTACAGAGTCAGTGTTTATTCAGCAGGGTAAGGGTCACTCACTGTGTAACCGTACAGAGTCAGGGTTTATTCAGCAGGGTAAGGGTCACTCGCTGTGTAACTGTATAACATCACAGCTTTTCTCGCTTTATTACAAAGTGCTGTGTTGCTGTGTGGTTTGGATAGTTCTGTCTTTTCAGGTTAATATTGGAGATGGGAACTGAATACAATCTGAACTCTCTGGGCAAATATAAAAGCAAAGATTACAGTAACCAAAAATACTTCCATACATCGACAGATAATTATAACTGCAGCGTGGTTGGTGACTGTTTTTACAAACCTTTGAAATGACAATTACTGATTTGAATTAATAAATGGACACACTTGTTTATTAAAGGGTCAAATACCAGTGTTAAGACCAGCACACCGACAGACAGGCACTCTACATTACCTCAACATTCATGGGCTATACTTACACAGGGACAGCATAGGGTTAGATATAGAGAAAGACCTCCTCTACACTGTCCCCCCATCAAACACTCCCAGGACAGGAACAGCACGGGGTTAGATACAGAGTAAAGCTCCCTCTACACTGTCCCCCCATCAAACACTCCCAGGACAGGGACAGCACGGGGTTAGATACAGAGTAAAGCTCCCTCTACACTGTCCCCCCATCAAACACTCCCAGGACAGGAACAGCACGGGGTTAGATACAGAGTAAAGCTCCCTCTACACTGTCCCCCCATCAAACACTCCCAGGACAGGGACAGCACGGGGTTAGATATAGAGAAAGACCTCCTCTACACTGTCCCCCCATCAAACACTCCCAGGACAGGGACAGCACGGGGTTAGATACAGAGTAAAGCTCCCTCTACACTGTCCCCCCATCAAACACTCCCAGGACAGGGACAGCACGGGGTTAGATACAGAGTAAAGCTCCCTCTACACTGTCCCCCCATCAAACACTCCCAGGGACAGGAACAGCACGGGGTTAGATACAGAGTAAAGCTCCCTCTACACTGTCCCCCCATCAAACACTCACAGGACAGGAACAGCACGGGGTTAGATACAGAGTAAAGCTCCCTCTACACTGTCCCCCCATCAAACACTCACAGGACAGGAACAGCACGGGGTTAGATACAGAGTAAAGCTCCCTCTACACTGTCCCTCCATCAAACACTCACAGGACAGGGACAGCATGGGGTTAGATACAGAGTAAAGCTTCCTCTACACTGTTCCCCATCAAACACTCACAGGACAGGAACAGCACGGGGCTAGATACAGAGTAAAGCTCCCTCTACACTGTCCCCCATCAAACACTCCCAGGACAGGGACAGCACGGGGTTAGATACAGAGTAAAGCTCCCTCTACACTGTCCCTCCATCAAACACTCACAGGACAGGGACAGCACGGGGTTAGATACAGAGTAAAGCTTCCTCTACACTGTCCCTCCATCAAACACTCACAGGACAGGGACAGCACGGGGTTAGATACAGAGTAAAGCTCCCTCTACACTGTCCCCCCACCAAACACTCCCAGGACAGGGACAGCATGGGGTTAGATACAGAGTAAAGCTCCCTCTACACTGTCCCCCCATCAAACACTCCCAGGACAGGGACAGCGTGGGGTTAGATACAGAGTAAAGCTCCCTCTACCCTGTCCCCCCATCAAACACTCCCAGGACAGGGACAGCACGGGATTAGATGCAGAGTAAAGCTCCCTCCACACTGTCTCCCATCAAACACTCCCAGGACAGGGACAGCACGGGGTTAGATACAGAGTAAAGCTCCCTCTACACTGTCCCCCCTCAAACACTCCCAGGACAGGGACAGCACGGAGTTAGATACAGAGTAAAGCTCCCTCTACACTGTCCCTCCATCAAACACTCCCAGGACAGGGACAGCACGGGGTTAGATACAGAGTAAAGCTCCCTCTACACTGTCTCCCCATCAAACACTCCCATGACAGGAACAGCACGGAGTTAGATACAGAGTAAAGCTCCCTCTACACTGTCTCCCCATCAAACACTCCCAGGACAAGGAACAGCACGGGGTTAGATACAGAGTAAAGCTCGCTCTACACTGTCCCCCCACCAAACACCCTAGGACAGGGACAGGGACAGGGACAGGAACAGGGACAACCATTAAATGTCAAGGGGCTGTGGTTAGATTGTCTGTTGGTGATGGTAATGGCCTGGCATTTATGTGGCGCAAACATTAATTGCCTCTTGTCAGCCCAAGCCTGGACTTGTTCCATTTGAACCCAGACTGCTTCAGTATCTGAGGGGTGGTGAATGGTGCTGAACACTGTGCAATCACCAGCGACCATCCCCCACTCGGGACCTTCTGATGGAGGGAGGGTCATTGATGAAGCAGCTGAAGGTGGTTGGGGCGAGGACACTCCCCTGAGGGAGTCCTGCAGAGATGGCCTGGAGCTGAGATGGCTGACCCTCCAACAACCACAAGCATCTTCCTCTGGGAGGGGGGGGGGGGGGGGGCAGGTATGACTCCAACCAGCGGAGAGTTTGCCCCGTGATGCCCCTTGATTCCAGTCTGACCAAGGCTCCTTGATGCCACACTCACTCATACCCACCTTGGTGTCAGTCAGTGAGAACCACAGAGAGAGAGACAGAGAGACAGAGAGAGATACAGAAAGAAAGTCTGTGTCAGTGTCTGTGTTTGTGTGTATGTCTGTCTGTGTGTGGATCTGTGAGTCTGTGGTGTGTATGTGTCTCTCCGTGTATGTGTATGAGAGTTTGTGTATATATGTCTGTGTGTGTGTGTGTGTCTTTGTGTGTGTCTGTGTGTCTCTCTATGTCTGTGTGTGTGTGTGTGTCTGTAAGTGTGTTTGTGCGTGTGTCTGTCTCTATGTGTATCTGTGTGCTTGTGTGCCTATGTGTCTGTAAGTGTGTGTGTGTGTGTGTGTGTCTCTTTATGTGTATCTGTGTGCTTGTGTGCCTGTAAGTGTGTGTGTGTGTGTGTGTCTGTGTGCCTATGTGTCTGTAAGTGTGTGTGTGTGTGTCTGTGTGTCTCTCTATGTGTATCTGTGTGCTTGTGTGCCTATGTGTCTGTAAGTGTCTGTGTGTGTCTCTCTATGTGTATGTGTGTGCTTGTGTGCCTGTAAGTGTGTGTGTGTGTCTCTCTATGTGTATGTGTGTGCTTGTGTGCCTGTGTGTCTGTAAGTGTGTGTGTGTCTGTGTGTCTCTCTATGTGTATCTGTGTGCTTGTGTGCCTGTAAGTGTGTGTGCGTGTGTGTCTGTGTGTATCTGTGTGCTTGTGTGCCTGTGTGTCTGTAAGTGTGTGTCTGTGTGTGTGTCTCTCTGAGTGTCTCTCTGTGTGTTTGTGTGTGTCAGAGGGTGAGTGTGTTTGTACAGGTGTGTGTGAAGGTGTTTCACGGTGAGACAGTGTCCTTTACCATAATGGTTGGGTGGGGGGAGATGTTGCTGTGGGTTTGCTCAGGTACAGCACCGTTTCTGCTCAGTCACTCCCCCCGGGCTCCCTCACACATTAATAAACAGCAGCTGCTAAACTTAGTGAGGTATTCCCCTCGCCTGCCTGGAAACACATCTCCCCCCGCCCCAGTAAAGACTGGACCAACATCTGCAAAGGTTCAAGTCCTTCCACTGCCTCAGGCAGACAGAGTAAACACCGCACTGGGACAGGCCCCGAAACAGCATCCGTTCCAATCTCTGACCTAACTCCCTGACAACTCCATGCTTACACAACTTCCCTACACAGATGCATAGGTTCAACACAGTAAAGCTCCCTCTACACTGTCCTCCATCAAAAACTCCCAGGACAGGGACAGCACAGGGTTAGATACAGAGTAAAGCTCCCTCTACACTGTCCCCCAATCAAACACTCCCAGGACAGGGACAGCACGGGGTTAGATACAGAGTAAAGCTCCCTCTACACTGTCCCCCCCATCAAACACTCCCAGGACAGGGACAGCACGGGGTTAGATACAGAGTAAAGCTCCCTCTACACTGTCCCCCCATCAAACACTCCCAGGACAGGGACAGCACGGGGTTAGATACAGAGTAAAGCTCCTTCTACACTGTCCCCCCATCAAACACCCCCAGAACAGGGACAGCACGGGGTTAGATGCAGAGTAAAGCTCCCTCTACACTGTCCCCCCCATCAAACACTTGCAGGGACAGGGACAGCATTGGGTTAGATACAGAGTAAAGCTCCCTCTACACTGTCCACCAACAAACACTCCCAGGAAGGAACAGCACGGGGTTAGATACAGAGTAAAGCTTCCTCTACACTGTCCCCCCATCAAACACTCCCAGGACAGGGACAGCACGGGGTTAGATACAGAGTAAAGCTCCCTCTACACTGTCCCCCATCACACACTCCCAGGGACAGGGACAGCACGGGGTTAGATACAGAGTAAAGCTCCCTCTACACTGTCCCCCATCACACACTCCCAGGACAGGGACAGCACGGGGTTAGATACAGAGTAAAGCTCCCTCTACACTGTCCCCCATCACACACTCCCAGGGACAGGGACAGCACGGGGTTAGATACAGAGTAAAGCTCTCTCTACACTGTCCCTCCATCAAACACTCCCAGGGACAGGGACAGCACGGGGTTAGATACAGAGTAAAGCTCCCTCTACACTGTCCCCCATCACACACTCCCAGGGACAGGGACAGCACGGGGTTAGATACAGAGTAAAGCTCCCTCTACACTGTCCCCCCCATCAAACACCCCCAGGACAGGGCCAGCACGGGGTTAGATACAGAGTAAAGCTCCCTCTACACTGTCCCCCCCATCAAACACCCCCAGGACAGGGACAGCACGGGGTTAGATACAGAGTGTGGGGGGGACGTGGTGGGTGGGAGTTAGACAGACTGGAGCAGGAATGGCTTGAACCAGCCCTGAATTCCCACGGACCTTGGGCTGTGACTGATGACAGGAAATGGGCTGTGGAAACACTGAGTTAATGACACTAAATGAGACCCCTCGCGCCTTTGTGTGGCGCAGAGGCAGTGCGGAGTTAACCCCTTCACTGCTGAGCCAGCCAGTCAGAGTCCGGATGAAGGCCAGACAGTGGGGGCAGGGAGGGTCTGTTTATTATGTTGACATCTTGTGTTGGAGGAGGAGGGGGTGATGGTGTGACGATGCAGACCACCCTCCCTGCAGCCCTGCAATTCCCTCTCCCATCCTGCAATTATCCTCTGTTCGATTCCCACCCCCTCCACTCAAAAACCCTCGAGAAGCTCGACACCATCCAGGGACAAAGCAGCCCCCGCTGGATTGGCCCCAGACCCACAAACACCCCCTCCCTCCCTCCCTCCCTCCCCCCACCGACGCTCAGTAGCAGCAGTGTGTACCAGCTACAAGATACACTGCAGAAACTCCCCAAAGACCCTCAGGCAGCACCTTCCAAACCCACGGCCACTACCATCCAGAAGGACAAGGGGCAGCAGGTACATGGGAACACCACCCCCTGCAAGTTCCCCTCCGAGCCCCTCCCCATCCCCACTTGGAAATATCTCGCCGTTCCCTCAGTCTGGCTGGGTCAGAATCCTGGGATTCCCTCCCTAAGGGACACTGTGGGTCTACCCACAGCACATGGACTGCAGCGGGTCAGGAAGGCAGCTCACCCCCCACCTTCTCAAGGGGGCAACTAGGGACAGGGGGCAGTAAATCCTGGGCCAGACAGTAACTGGAAAGCGTGCAAAGAGGATTTACGAGGATGTTGCCAGGTTTAGTAGACCCGAGTTATAGGGAGGCGTTGACCAGGATAGGACTTTATTCTTTGGAACGTGGGAGAATGAGGAGGGACCTTATTGAGGTGTGTAAAACCAGGAGGGGCACAGATAGGATTGATGCAAATAGTCTTATTCCCAGGGATGGGGACGTGAAAACGAGAGGGCGTAGGTCGAAGGTGAGAGGGACAGACTGAAGAAGGACTCGAGGGACAAATTGTTCACGAAGAGCATGGTGTGTATTTGGAATGGGCTGCCAGAGATAAGAGTTGAGGCAGGTACAGTAAATTCAAAAGACCATTCGGATGGGGAGATGGATGGGAAGGGGTTAGAGGGATATGCGGGCAATCAGAACTAGCAGAGTGGCCAGCATGGGCCAGTTCAGGCTGAAGGGCCTGTTTCCAAGCTGTATTACTGTACGCCCACAGCTTATTCCAGTGAACTCCATTTCACAGCCCGCAACAACATTTTTAGCATCGACTTGAAGTGGAGTCAGCGCACTAATTGACCGTCAGATTACAGGGGAGGGTTGGGGGGGGAGGGTTGGGGGGGGGGTTCATTCGAAATGAATGGGAGGGCCGTGCCCCAGTGTGGGCAGGCAATCGCAGGCAGCTGTCTCTCAGACAGGCCTGAAATTAAAGCCAGCTCCCTCTGCCTTACTCCCCTTGTTGTGGTTTCGGGTGTGACCACTCAGACACACAGGGGCCCTGGCCCTCAGAGTTAAATTGTGTGTGTGTGTGGGCCCACACAGAAAGATCACAGAGCTAAAGACAGGCCCCATCCCAGCTGCCCCGCAGGCTGCCAGATGAAAAAGGCAGACAGCACTGCCCGGTTCTGACCGCACGCCTCAGAGCAGAAACTGGCACAGGGTGATCCCATTCCCCACTCACGCGGTCCCAAACTCCCCTCATTCCCCCATTCCAACCCCACCCCCCACCCCTCCCTGGAACGTCCCAGCGCCTCACGCCCACTGACAGACCCTCCATTTGAAGTGCCCTCCCCTGTTGGATTGAGGGAAACGCAGCAGCCAAAGACCGCATGGCAAGATCCCAGAGACACACACGCACACAGAGGCACAGACAGACGCACACACACAGACACACACACAGACAGACAGACACAGACACTCACACACACAGACATACAGACAGACGCACACACACACAGACACACATACAGACACACAGGCATACACACAGACTCACACACAGACACACATATACTCACACACACACACACACTCACACACACAGATACACATACACAAACACAGACACACACTCACACATACATACACACACGCACTCTCACACACACACACACACACTCTCACACACAGACACACACACACACACTCACACTCACACTCACACACACACACTCACACACACACACTCACACACACTCTCACACACAGACACACACACACACAGACACACACACACACACACTCTCACACACACACACTGACAGAGCACTGTGTGACTGACCCAGATGATCAGGGTTTGGTGATGTTGGTCAGGGATAGATTTTGGCCTCAGGACCCTGGACGGACCCAACCACCACACCCCCCTTCCCCCCCCCAGCCACCCTTGCACTTCTTCCAATAGAGGTCGTAGGAACTTTTACACAACACGTCCCCTCCCTTCACCCCCGGAGGGGGCAAACAGAGGCTTGGTTTAATATTTTGTCTCACACCTGCCACAGTACCCGCTCCCTCAGCACTGACCCTCCGACAGCACTGACCCTCCAACAGTGCCCGCTCCCTCAGCACTGACCCTCCGACAGCACTGACCCTCCGACAATGCCCGCTCCCTCAGCACTGACCCTCCGACAGCACTGACCCTCCAACAGTGCCCGCTCCCTCAGCACTGACCCTCCGACAGCACTGACCCTCCGACAATGCACGCTCCCTCAGCACTGACCCTCCGACAGTGCCCACTCCGTCAGCACTGACCCTCCGACAATGCACGCTCCCTCAGCACTGACCCTCCCACAGTGCCCACTCCCTCAGCACTGACCCTCTGACAGTGCCCACTCCCTCAGCACTGACCCTCTGACAGTGCCCACTCCCTCAGCACTGACCCTCCAACTGTTCCCACTCCCTCAGCACTGACCCTCCGACAGTGCCCACTCCCTCAGCACTGACCCTCCGACAGTGCCCACTCCCTCAGCACTGACCCTCCGACTGTTCCCACTCCCTCAGCCCTGACCCTCCGACAGTGCCCACTCCCTCAGCGCTGACCCTCCGACAGCACTGAGCCTCCGACAGTGCCCACTCCCTCAGCACTGACCCTCCGACAGCACTGACCCTCTGACAGTGCCCACTCCCTCAGCACTGACCCTCCGACAGCACTGACCCTCTGACAGTGCCCACTCCCTCAGCACTGACCCTCCGACAGTGCCCACTCCCTCAGCACTGACCCTCCGACTGTTCCCACTCCCTCAGCACTGACCCTCCGACAGTGCCCTCTCCCTCAGCGCTGACCCTCCGACAGCACTGAGCCTTCGACAGTGCCCACTCCCTCAGCACTGACCCTCCGACAGCACTGACCCTCTGACAGTGCCCACTCCCTCAGCACTGACCCTCCGACAGCACTGACCCTCTGACAGTGCCCACTCCCTCAGCACTGACCCTCCGACAGTGCCCACTCCCTCAGCACTGACCCTCCGACAGTGCCCACTCCCTCAGCACTGACCCTCCGACTGTTCCCACTCCCTCAGCACTGACCCTCCGACAGTGCCCACTCCCTCAGCACTGACCCTCCGACAGTGCCCGCTCCCTCAGCACTGACCCTCCGACAGTGCCCACTCCCTCAGCACTGACCCTCCGACAGTGCCCTCTCCCTCAGCGCTGACCCTCCGACAGCACTGACCCTCTGACAGTGCCCACTCCCTCAGCACTGACCCTCCGACAGTGCCCACTCCCTCAGCACTGACCCTCCGACAGCACTGACCCTCTGACAGTGCCCACTCCCTCAGCACTGACCCTCCGACAGTGCCCACTCCCTCAGCACTGACCCTCTGACAGTGCCCGGTCCCTCAGTGCTGACCCTCTGACAGTGCCCACTTCCTCAGCACTGACCCTCCGACAGTGCCCACTTCCTCAGCACTGACCCTCCGACAGTGCCCACTTCCTCAGCACTGACCCTCTGACAGTGCCCACTTCCTCAGCACTGACCCTCCGACAGTGCCCACTTCCTCAGCACTGACCCTCCGACAGTGCCCACTTCCTCAGCACTGACCCTCTGACAGTGCCCACTTCCTCAGCACTGACCCTCCGACAGTGCCCACTCCCGCAGCACTGACCCTCTGACAGTGCGAGGAGGAGGAGGAGACGGGAGGGGACGCAGGTTGTGGACGCTCACTGTGAAGCCCTGAGAGTGTAGCCCTCCTGGTGCGGTGTTGCCAACTCCTGCCGGGGATGCCGTCGAGTCTCTGGGATCTCCGATGCCGGGTGTGGGTGATAATCGAGAATGTGGCGGCATTTTAGCCAATAACGTCACGATTGGGCCTGGAGCTCGGAGTACTGACCAATGGCGTTGACCAACCGAGCTGTGAAGAGCTACGACTGGCTGATCCTGAGGCCAACGGGTGACTCACGTGTGGATGGTGTGGGGTGGGGGGTCAGGTGTTGACCTCTTGGTGTTGGTCTCTATTCTCCCTGGTCTCCCCCAGGGGGTATGCGAGGTTGGAGGGGGGGGGGGATTGTGGGGAAGGGGTTAGATTTGATCTGAGTCCCTGAATCAAACTGGGAATGATCGGATTGGTCCACGATGGACAAAATCACCGACTCAGTCCACAATCCCGGATGGAATTTTTACGCTGAGGAATCCTGGCTCAGTCAAGGAGAGATCCGAGAGCATTCCGAGCTGCAGGACGGACAGTCGGA
>NW_028270184.1:2836166-2905278 GCF_037043375.1 Chiloscyllium plagiosum | reverse complement strand
ACTCACACTCACTCACTCTCTCCCTCACTCTCTCCCTCACTCTCTCCCTCACTCTCTCCCTCACTCTCTCCCTCACTCTCCCCCTCACTCTCCCCCTCACTCTCCCCCTCACTCTCTCCCTCGCTCACTCTCCATCTCTCTCTCCGTCTCTCTCTCTCTCCCCCTCACTCACTCACACTCACTCCCTCTCTCCCTCACTCTCTCCCTCACTCTCTCCCTCACTCTCTCCCTCACTCTCCCCCTCACTCTCCCCCTCACTCTCCCCCTCACTCTCTCCCTCGCTCACTCTCCATCTCTCTCTCCGTCTCTCTCTCCCTCCCTCTCCCCCTCACTCACTCACACTCATTCTCTCTCTCCCTCACTGTCTCTCTCCCTCACTCTCTCCCTCACTCTCTCCCTCACTCTCTCCCTCACTCTCTCTCTCCCTCACTCTCTCCCTCCACTCTCTCCCTCACTCTCTCCCTCACTCTCTCCCTCACTCTCTCCCTCACTCACTCCCTCACTCTCTCCCTCACTCTCTCCCTCACTCTCTCACTCACTCTCACCCTCACCCTCTCCCTCACTCTCTCCCTCACTCTCTCCCTCACTCTCTCCCTCACTCTCTCCCTCACTCTCCCCCTCACTCTCCCCCTCACTCTCTCCCTCACTCTCTCCCTCGCTCACTCTCCATCTCTCTCTCCGTCTCTCTCTCTCTCCCCCTCACTCACTCACACTCACTCCCTCTCTCCCTCACTCTCTCCCTCACTCTCCCCCTCACTCACCCCCTCACTCTCCCCCTCACTCTCCCCCTCACTCTCCCCCTCACTCTCCCCCTCACTCTCCCCCTCACTCTCCCCCTCACTCTCTCCCTCACTCTCTCCCTCGCTCACTCTCCATCTCTCTCTCCGTCTCTCTCTCTCTCCCTCTCCCTCTCACTCACTCACACTCACTCTCTCTCTCCCTCACTCTCTCTCTCACTCTCCCCCTCACTCTTTCCCTCGCTCACTCTCCATCTCTCTCTCCGTCTCTCTCTCCCTCTCCCCCTCACTCACTCACACTCACTCTCTCTCTCCCTCACTCTCTCTCTCACTCTCTCCCTCACTCTCTCCCTCGCTCACTCTCCATCTCTCTCTCCGTCTCTCTCTCCCTCCCTCTCCCCCTCACTCACTCACACTCATTCTCTCTCTCCCTCACTGTCTCTCTCCCTCACTCTCTCCCTCACTCTCCTCACTCCTCCCACACTCCCTCACTCTCTCTCTCCCTCACTCTCTCCCTCACTCTCTCCCTCACTCTCTCCCTCACTCTCTCCCTCACTCTCTCCCTCACTCACTCCCTCACTCTCTCCCTCACTCTCTCCCTCACTCTCTCACTCACTCTCACCCTCACCCTCTCCCTCACTCTCTCCCTCACTCTCTCCCTTCACTCATCACCCTCACTCTCTCACTCACTCTCACCCTCACCCTCTCCCTCACTCTCTCCCTCACTCTCTCCCTCACTCTCACCCTCACTCTCTCCCTCACTCTCTCCCTCACTCTCCCCCTCACTCTCCCCCTCACTCTCCCCCTCACTCTCTCCCTCACTCTCTCCCTCGCTCACTCTCCATCTCTCTCTCCGTCTCTCTCTCTCTCCCCCTCACTCACTCACACTCACTCCCTCTCTCCCTCACTCTCTCCCTCACTCTCTCCCTCACTCTCCCCCTCACTCTCCCCCTCACTCTCCCCCTCACTCTCCCCCTCACTCTCCCCCTCACTCTCTCCCTCACTCTCTCTCTCCCTCACTCTCTCCTCACTCTCTCCCTCACTCTCTCCCTCACTCTCTCCCTCACTCTCTCTCTCCCTCACTCTCTCCCTCACTCTCTCCCTCACTCTCTCCCTCACTCTCTCCCTCACTCTCTCCCTCACTCTCTCTCTCCCTCACTCTCTCCCTCACTCTCTCCCTCACTCTCTCCCTCACTCTCTCCCTCACTCTCTCCCTCACTCTCTCACTCACTCTCACCCCCACCCTCACCTCACCCCCAACCCCACCCTCACCTCACCCCCACCCCACCCCCAGCCCCACCCCCAACCCAACCCCCACCCCCACCCTCACCTCAACCCCAAGCCCACCCTCACCTCACCCCCACCCTACCCCACCCGCACCCCCACCCCCACCCTCACCTCACCCCCACTCCCACCCTCACCCTCACCTCACCCCCACCCCCACCCTCACCTCACCCCCACCCCCACCCCCAGCCTCACCCTCACCCTCACCCCCACCCCCACCCCCACCCCCACCCTCACACCCTCCCCCACCCTCACCCCCACCTCACCCCCAACCTTACCCCCACCCTCACCCTCACCTCACCCCCACGCCCACCCCCAGCCTCACCCTCACCCCCACCCCCACCCCCTTCCTCACCCCCACCCCCACCCTCACCCCCACCCTCACCCCCATCCCCACAGCCACCCCCACCCCCACCCCCACCTCACCCCCAACCTCACCCCACACCCACCCCATCCCCACCCTCACCCTCACCCCCACCCCCACCGCTCTCTCCCTTGCTCACTCTCCATCTCTCTCCGTCTCTCCCTCTCTCCCTCTCTCCCTCTCTCCCTCACTCACTCACTCTCTCCCTCACTCACTCTCCATCTCTCTCCGTCTCTCCCTCCCTCTCTCCCTCACTCACTCACACTCACTGTCTCTCTCCCTCACTCTCTCTCTCCCTCCCTCTCTCCCTCACTCACTCACTCACTCACACTCACTGTCTCTCTCCCTCACTCTCTCTCTCCCTCCCTCTCTCCCTCACTCACTCACTCACTCACACTCACTGTCTCTCTCCCTCACTCACTCTCCATCTCTCTCTCCGTCTCTCTCTCCCTCCCTCTCTCCCTAACTCACTCACACTCACTGTCTCTCTCCCTCTCTCTCTCTCTCCCTCCCTCTCCCTCATCACTCACTCACTCACACTCACTGTCTCTCTCCCTCCCTCACTCTCTCCCTCACTCTCTCTCTCCCTCACTCTCTCCCTCCCTCTCCCCCTCACTCACTCACACTCACTGTCTCTCTCCCTCCCTCACTCTCTCCCTCACTCTCTCTCTCCCTCACTCTCTCCCTCCCTCTCTCCCTCACTCACTCCCTCACACTCACTGTCTCTCTCCCTCACTCTCTCCCTCACTCACTCACACTCACTGTCTCTCTCCCTCACTCTCTCTCTCCCTCACTCTCTCCCTCCCTCTCTCCCTCACTCACTCACTCACTCACACTCACTGTCTCTCTCCCTCCCTCACTCTCTCCCTCACTCTCTCCCTCACTCACTCACTCACACTCACTGTCTCTCTCCCTCACTCTCTCTCCCTCACTCTCTCCCTCACTCACTCACACTCACTGTCTCTCTCCCTCACTCTCTCCCTCCCTCTCTCCCTCACTCACTCACTCACACTCACTGTCTCTCTCCCTCACTCTCTCTCTCCCTCACTCTCTCCCTCACTCTCTCCCTCGCTCACTCTCCATCTCTCTCTCGGATCTCTCTCTCCCTCACCCCCTCACTCACTCACACTCACTCTCTCTCTCCCTCACTCTCTCCCTCACTCTCTCTCTCCCTCACTCTCTCCCTCGCTCACTCTCCATCTCTCTCTCCGTCTCTCTCTCTCCCTCTCCCCCTCACTCACTCACACTCACTGTCTCTCCCCCTCACTCACTCCCTCACTCTCTCCCTCGCTAACTCTCCATCTCTCTCTCCGTCTCTCTCTCTCTCCCCCTCACTCACTCACACTCACTCACTCTCTCCCTCACTCTCTCCCTCACTCTCTCCCTCACTCTCTCCCTCACTCTCTCCCTCACTCTCCCCCTCACTCTCCCCCTCACTCTCCCCCTCACTCTCTCCCTCGCTCACTCTCCATCTCTCTCTCCGTCTCTCTCTCTCTCCCCCTCACTCACTCACACTCACTCCCTCTCTCCCTCACTCTCTCCCTCACTCTCTCCCTCACTCTCTCCCCTCACTCTCCCCCTCACTCTCCCCCTCACTCTCCCCCTCACTCTCTCCCTCGCTCACTCTCCATCTCTCTCTCCGTCTCTCTCTCCCTCCCTCTCCCCCTCACTCACTCACACTCATTCTCTCTCTCCCTCACTGTCTCTCTCCCTCACTCTCTCCCTCACTCTCTCCCTCACTCTCTCCCTCACTCTCTCTCTCCCTCACTCTCTCCCTCACTCTCTCCCTCACTCTCTCCCTCACTCTCTCCCTCACTCTCTCCCTCACTCACTCCCTCACTCTCTCCCTCACTCTCTCCCTCACTCTCTCACTCACTCTCACCCTCACCCTCTCCCTCACTCTCTCCCTCACTCTCTCCCTCACTCTCTCCCTCACTCTCTCCCTCACTCTCCCCCTCACTCTCCCCCTCACTCTCTCCCTCACTCTCTCCCTCGCTCACTCTCCATCTCTCTCTCCGTCTCTCTCTCTCTCCCCCTCACTCACTCACACTCACTCCCTCTCTCCCTCACTCTCTCCCTCACTCTCCCCCTCACTCACCCCCTCACTCTCCCCCTCACTCTCCCCCTCACTCTCCCCCTCACTCTCCCCCTCACTCTCCCCCTCACTCTCCCCCTCACTCTCTCCCTCACTCTCTCCCTCGCTCACTCTCCATCTCTCTCTCCGTCTCTCTCTCTCTCCCTCTCCCTCTCACTCACTCACACTCACTCTCTCTCTCCCTCACTCTCTCTCTCACTCTCCCCCTCACTCTTTCCCTCGCTCACTCTCCATCTCTCTCTCCGTCTCTCTCTCCCTCTCCCCCTCACTCACTCACACTCACTCTCTCTCTCCCTCACTCTCTCTCTCACTCTCTCCCTCACTCTCTCCCTCGCTCACTCTCCATCTCTCTCTCCGTCTCTCTCTCCCTCCCTCTCCCCCTCACTCACTCACACTCATTCTCTCTCTCCCTCACTGTCTCTCTCCCTCACTCTCTCCCTCACTCTCTCCCTCACTCTCTCCCTCACTCTCTCTCTCCCTCACTCTCTCCCTCACTCTCTCCCTCACTCTCTCCCTCACTCTCTCCCTCACTCTCTCCCTCACTCACTCCCTCACTCTCTCCCTCACTCTCTCCCTCACTCTCTCACTCACTCTCACCCTCACCCTCTCCCTCACTCTCTCCCTCACTCTCTCCCTCTCACACTCACCCTCACTCTCTCACTCACTCTCACCCTCACCCTCTCCCTCACTCTCTCCCTCACTCTCTCCCTCACTCTCACCCTCACTCTCTCCCTCACTCTCTCCCTCACTCTCCCCCTCACTCTCCCCCTCACTCTCCCCCTCACTCTCTCCCTCACTCTCTCCCTCGCTCACTCTCCATCTCTCTCTCCGTCTCTCTCTCTCTCCCCCTCACTCACTCACACTCACTCCCTCTCTCCCTCACTCTCTCCCTCACTCTCTCCCTCACTCTCCCCCTCACTCTCCCCCTCACTCTCCCCCTCACTCTCCCCCTCACTCTCCCCCTCACTCTCTCCCTCACTCTCTCTCTCCCTCACTCTCTCCCTCACTCTCTCCCTCACTCTCTCCCTCACTCTCTCCCTCACTCTCTCTCTCCCTCACTCTCTCCCTCACTCTCTCCCTCACTCTCTCCCTCACTCTCTCCCTCACTCTCTCCCTCACTCTCTCTCTCCCTCACTCTCTCCCTCACTCTCTCCCTCACTCTCTCCCTCACTCTCTCCCTCACTCTCTCCCTCACTCTCTCACTCACTCTCACCCTCACCCTCTCCCTCACTCTCTCCCTCACTCTCTCCCTCACTCTCACCCTCACTCTCTCACTCACTCTCACCCTCACCCTCTCCCTCACTCTCTCCCTCACTCTCTCCCTCACTCTCACCCTCACTCTCTCCCTCACTCTCTCCCTCACTCTCCCCCTCACTCTCCCCCTCACTCTCCCCCTCACTCTCTCCCTCACTCTCTCCCTCGCTCACTCTCCATCTCTCTCTCCGTCTCTCTCTCTCTCCCCTCACTCACTCACACTCACTCCCTCTCTCCCTCACTCTCTCCCTCACTCTCCCCCTCACTCTCCCCCTCACTCTCCCCCTCACTCTCCCCCTCACTCTCCCCCTCACTCTCCCCCTCACTCTCTCCCTCACTCTCTCCCTCGCTCACTCTCCATCTCTCTCTCCGTCTCTCTCTCTCTCCCCCTCACTCACTCACACTCACTCCCTCTCTCCCTCACTCTCTCCCTCACTCTCTCCCTCACTCTCCCCCTCACTCTCCCCCTCACTCTCCCCCTCACTCTCCCCCTCACTCTCCCCCTCACTCTCTCCCTCACTCTCTCTCTCCCTCACTCTCTCCCTCACTCTCTCCCTCACTCACTCCCTCACTCTCTCCCTCACTCTCTCTCTCCCTCTCCCTCTCACTCACTCACACTCACTCTCTCTCTCCCTCACTCTCTCTCTCACTCTCTCCCTCACTCTCTCCCTCGCTCACTCTCCATCTCTCTCTCCGTCTCTCTCTCCCTCCCTCTCCCCCTCACTCACTCACACTCATTCTCTCCCTCACTGTCTCTCTCCCTCACTCTCTCCCGCACTCTCTCCCTCACTCTCTCTCTCCCTCACTCTCTCCCTCACTCTCTCCCTCACTCTCTCCCTCACTCTCTCCCTCACTCTCTCCCTCACTCACTCCCTCACTCTCTCCCTCACTCTCTCCCTCACTCTCTCCCTCACTCTCCCCCTCACTCTCCCCTCACTCTCCCCCCTCACTCTCTCCCTCGCTCACTCTCTCTCTCCGTCTCTCTCTCTCTCCCCCTCACTCACTCACACTCACTCCCTCTCTCCCTCACTCTCTCCCTCACTCTCTCCCTCACTCTCCCCCTCACTCTCCCCCTCACTCTCCCCCTCACTCTCCCCCTCACTCTCCCCCTCGCTCACTCTCCATCTCTCTCTCCGTCTCTCTCTCTCTCTCTCCCTCACTCTCTCTCTCACTCTCTCCCTCACTCTCTCCCTCGCTCACTCTCCATCTCTCTCTCCGTCTCTCTCTCCCTCCCTCTCCCCCTCACTCACTCACACTCATTCTCTCTCTCCCTCACTGACTCTCTCCCTCACTCTCTCCCTCACTCTCTCCCTCACTCTCTCCCTCACTCTCTCCCTCACTCTCTCCCTCACTCACTCCCTCACTCTCTCCCTCGCTCACTCTCCATCTCTCTCCGTCTCTCTCTCTCCCTCTCCCCCTCACTCACTCACACTCACTCTCTCTCTCCCTCACTCTCTCTCTCCCTCTCCCCCTCACTCACTCACACTCACTCTCTCTCTCCCTCACTCTCTCCCTCACTCTCTCCCTCACTCTCTCCCTCACTCTCTCCCTCACTCTCTCCCTCACTCTCTCACTCTCTCCCTCGCTCACTCTCCATCTCTCTCCGTCTCTCTCTCTCCCTCTCCCCCTCACTCACTCACACTCACTCTCTCTCTCCCTCACTCTCTCCCTCACTCTCTCCCTCACTCTCTCCCTCACTCTCTCCCTCACTCTCTCCCTCACTCACTCCCTCGCTCACTCTCCATCTCTCTCTCCGTCTCTCTCTCTCTCTCCCTCTCCCCCTCACTCACTCACACTCACTCTCTCTCTCCCTCACTCTCTCTCTCACTCTCTCCCTCACTCTCTCCCTCACTCTCTCCCTCACTCTCTCCCTCACTCTCTCCCTCGCTCACTCTCCATCTCTCTCTCCGTCTCTCTCTCTCTCCCTCTCCCCCTCACTCACACTCACTCCCTCTCTACCTCACTCTCTCCCTCACTCTCTCCCTCACTCTCTCCCTCACTCTCCCCCTCACTCTCCCCCTCATTCTCCCCCTCACTCTCCCCCTCACTCTCTCCCTCACTCTCTCCCTCACTCACTCCCTCACTCTCTCCCTCGTTCACTCTCCATCTCTCTCTCCGTCTCTCTCTCTCTCCCTCTCCCCCTCACTCACTCACACTCACTCCCTCTCCCCCTCACTCTCCCCCTCACTCTCCCCCTCACTCTCCCCCTCACTCTCCCCCTCACTCTCCCCCTCACTCTCTCTCTGCCTCACTCTCTCCCTCACTCTCTCCCTCACTCTCTCCCTCACTCTCTCCCTCACTCTCTCTCTCCCTCTCTCTCTCCCTCTCTCTCTCCCTCACTCTCTCCCTCACTCTCTCCCTCACTCTCTCCCTCACTCTCTCTCTCCCTCACTCTCTCCCTCACTCTCTCCCTCACTCTCTCCCTCACTGTCTCCCTCACTCTCTCTCTCCCTCACTCTCTCCCTCACTCTCTCCCTCACTCTCTCTCTCCCTCACTCTCTCCCTCACTCTCTCCCTCACTCTCTCCCTCACTCTCTCCCTCACTCTCTCCCTCGCTCACTCTCTCCCTCACTCTCTCCCTCACTCTCTCCCTCACTCTCTCTCTCCCTCACTCTCTCCCTCACTCTCTCTCTCCCTCACTCTCTCCCTCACTCTCTCCCTCACTCTCTCCCTCTCTCTCCCTCACTCTCTCCCTCACTCTCTCCCTCATTCTCTCTCTCCGTCTCTCCTGTTCTAGCGGAATGAGAAACTTCTGGAAACCATTGACCAGTTGTACCTGGAGTTTGCCAAGAGGGCAGCCCCCTTCAATAACTGGATGGATGGGGCGATGGAGGACCTCCAGGACATGTTCATCGTTCACAGCATCGAAGAGATCCAGGTGGGTGGCACAGGAAGATCCCATCACTCCCCAGCACCCTCTGCGGTCCCCGAACCATTTCCGAGGGAATTGCACAGTGCCTCTGACTGAGAGGATGCGCTCCCCCAAAGGACTCATAATCTTAAAACGTTGGAACAGGAGGAGGCCATTCAGCCCATCGAGTCTGCTATCGGTCAACGAGATTGGGACATCCCCAACTCCACTCTCCTCCCCTTTCTCCCTCACTCGAGAACCCACTTCCTGAATTAAAAGCTCTCTCTCCCTCTCAGTTTCGAATATTCCCAAAGACCCGGCTTCCTCTATGGGGCACCCCCCCCCCCCCCACACCCCACCGACCCGGGAGAGAGACTCCTCCCCATCTCTGCCCAGCGGGTGCCCCTTACTCAGAGGTTATACCCTGTGAGTCCAGACTCTCCCACACTTTCCCCCCCCCCCCGATCAGGTCCCCTCCCAATGTCAATAAGGTCACCTCTCATCCTTCTAAACTCCGAGGAGTACAGGCCCCCAAACCTACTCAACCTCCCCTCATGGGGCAGTCCCTCTGTGGGGCAGTCCCTCCATGAGGCAGACCCTCCATGGGGCAGTCCCTCCATGAGGCAGACCCTCCATGGGGCAGTCCCTCCGTGGGGCAGACCCTCCATGAGGCAATCCCTCCGTGGGACAGACCCTCCGTGGGGCAGACCCTCCATGAGGCAGTCCCTCCATGGGACAGTCCCTCCATGAGGCAGTCCCTCCGTGGGGCAGTCCCTCCATGGGGCAGTCCCTCCATGGGGCAGACCCTCCATGAGGCAGTCCCTCCGTGGGACAGACCCTCCGTGGGGCAGACCCTCCGTGGGACAGACCCTCCATGGGGCAGTCCCTCCAAGGGGCAGTCCCTCCAAGGGGCAGACCCTCCATGGGGCAGTCCCTCCGTGGGGCAGTCCCTCCAAGGGGCAGACCCTCCATGGGGCAGTCCCTCCAAGGGGCAGACCCTCCATGGGGCAGACCCTCCATGGGGCAGACCCTCCATGGGGCAATCCCTCCGTGGGGCAGTCCCTCCATGAGGCAGTCCCTCCATGAGGCAGTCCCTCCGTGGGACAGACCCTCCATGAGGCAGTCCCTCCATGGGGCAATCCCTCCGTGGGGCAGTCCCTCCATGGGGCAGTCCCTCCATGGGGCAGTCCCTCCAAGGGGCAGACCCTCCATGGGGCAGACCCTCCATGGGGCAGTCCCTCCATGGGGCAGTCCCTCCATGGGGCAGTCCCTCCATTGGGCAGACCCTCCATGAGGCAGACCCTCCATGAGGCAGACCCTCCATGAGGCAGTCCCTCCATGAGGCAGACCCTCCATGAGGCAGACCCTCCATGAGGCAGTCCCTCCATGGGGCAGTCCCTCCATGAGGCAGACCCTCCATGGGGCAGACCCTCCATGGGGTAGTCCCTCCATGGGGCAGACCCTCCATGGGGCAGTCCCTCCATGGGGCAGTCCCTCCATGAGGCAGACCCTCCATGGGGCAGACCCTCCATGGGGTAGTCCCTCCATGAGGCAGACCCTCCATGAGGCAGTCCCTCCATGGGGCAGACCCTCCATGGGGCAGTCCCTCCATGGGGCAGACCCTCCATGGGATAGTCCCTCCATGAGGCAGACCCTCCATGAGGCAGTCCCTCCATGGGGCAGACCCTCCATGGGGCAGACCCTCCATGGGGCAGACCCTCCATGGGGCAGACCCTCCATGGGGCAGACCCTACATGGGGCAGACCCTCCATGAGGCAGACCCTCCATGGGACAGTCCCTCCATGGGGTAGTCCCTCCATGGGGCAGACCCTCCATGGGGCAGTCCCTCCATGGGGCAGACCCTCCATGGGACAGTCCCTCCATGAGGCAGACCCTCCATGGGACAGTCCCTCCATGGGGCAGACCCTCCATGGGACAGTCCCTCCATGGGGCAGACCCTCCATGAGGCAGTCCCTCCATGGGGCAGACCCTCCATGAGGCAGTCCCTCCATCCCCGGGATCACCGAGTGAACCTTCTCTGGACTGTGTCCGATTCCCAGTCTGTCTTTCCTCAGATACGGGGCCCCAAACCTGTTCCCGGTATTCCGGCCAAACTCTGACCCGGGGCCCTGTCTGTTCCCGGTATTCCGGCCCTGCTCTGACCCGGGGCCCTGCCTGTTCCCGGTATTCCGGCCGTGTTCTGACCCGGGGCCCTGCCTGTTCCCGGTATTCCGGCCGTGTTCTGACCCGGGGCCCTGCCTGTTCCCAGTATTCCGGCCGTGCTCTGACCAGGGGCCCTGCCTGTTCCCGGTATTCCGGCCGTGTTCTGACCCGGGGCCCTGCCTGTTCCCGGTATTCCGGCCGTGCTCTGACCCGGGGCCCTGCCTGATCCCGGTATTCCGGCCGTGTTCTGACCCGGGGCCCTGCCTGTTCCCGGTATTCCGGCCGTGCTCTGACCAGGGGCCCTGCCTGATCCCGGTATTCCGGCCGTGTTCTGACCCGGGGCCCTACCTCTTCCCGGTATTCCGGCCGTGCTCTGATCCGGGGCCCTGCCTGTTCCCAGTATTCCGGCCGTGCTCTGACCCAGTGCCCTGCCTGTTCCCGGTATTCCGGCCTTGCTCTGACCCGGTGCCCTGCCTGTTCCCGGTATTCCGACCGTGCTCTGACCCGGTGCCCTGCCTGTTCCCAGTATTCCGGCCTTGCTCTGACCAGTGCCCTGCCTGTTCCCAGTATTCCGGCCGTGCTCTGACCCGGGGCCCTGCCTGTTCCCGGTATTCCGGCCCTGCTCTGACCCGGTGCCCTGCCTGTTCCCGGTATTCCGACCGTGCTCTGACCCGGTGCCCTGACTGTTCCCGGTATTCCGGCCGTGTTCTGACACGGGGCCCTGCCTGTTCCCGGTATTCCGGCCGTGCTCTGACCCGGTGCCCTGACTGTTCCCGGTATTCCGGCCGTGCTCTGACCCGGGGCCCTGCCTGTTCCCGGTATTCCGACCGTGCTCTGACCCGGTGCCCTGCCTGTTCCCGGTATTCCGGCCGTGTTCTGACACGGGGCCCTGCCTGTTCCCGGTATTCCGGCCATGCTCTGACCCGGGGCCCTGCCTGATCCCGGTATTCCGGCCGTGCTCTGACCCGGGGCCCTGCCTGTTCCCGGTATTCCGGCCGTGCTCTGACCCGGTGCCCTGCCTTTTCCCGGTATTCCGGCCATGCTCTGACCCGGGGCCCTGCCTGTTCCCGGTATTCCGGCCATGCTCTGACCCGGTGCCCTGCCTGTTCCCGGTATTCCGGCCGTGTTCTGACCAGTGCCCTGCCTGTTCCCGGTATTCCGGCCGTGCTCTGACCCGGGGCCCTGCCTGTTCCCGGTATTCCAGCCATGCTCTGACCCGGGGCCCTGCCTGTTCCCGGTATTCCGGCCGTGCTCTGATCCGGGGCCCTGCCTGTTCCCAGTATTCCGGCCGTGCTCTGACCCGGTGCCCTGCCTGTTCCCGGTATTCCGGCTGTGCTCTGACCCGGTGCCCTGCCTGTTCCCGGTATTCCGGCCTTGCTCTGACCCGATGCCCTGCCTGTTCCCAGTATTCCGGCCTTGCTCTGACCCGGGGCCCTGTCTGTTCCCGGTATTCCGGCCGTGCTCTGACCCGGGGCCCTGTCTGTTCCCGGTATTCCGGCCGTGCTCTGACCCGGTGAACCTGCCTGTTCCCAGTATTCCGGCCTTGCTCTGACCAAGTGCCCTGCCTGTTCCCGGTATTCCGGCCTTGCTCTGACCCGGTGCCCTGCCTGTTCCCGGTATTCCGACCGTGCTCTGACCCGGTGCCCTGCCTGTTCCCAGTATTCCGGCCTTGCTCTGACCAGTGCCCTGCCTGTTCCCAGTATTCCGGCCGTGCTCTGACCCGGGGCCCTGCCTGTTCCCGGTATTCCGACCGTGCTCTGACCCGGTGCCCTGACTGTTCCCGGTATTCCGGCCGTGTTCTGACACGGGGCCCTGCCTGTTCCCGGTATTCCGGCCGTGCTCTGACCCGGTGCCCTGACTGTTCCCGGTATTCCGGCCGTGCTCTGACCCGGGGCCCTGCCTGTTCCCGGTATTCCGACCGTGCTCTGACCCGGTGCCCTGCCTTTTCCCGGTATTCCGGCCGGGCTCTGACACGGGGCCCTGCCTGTTCCCGGTATTCCGGCCAAACTCTGACCCGGTGCCCTGCCTGTTCCCGGTATTCCGGCCGTGTTCTGACACGGGGCCCTGCCTGTTCCCGGTATTCCGGCCATGCTCTGACCCGGGGCCCTGCCTGATCCCGGTATTCCGGCCGTGCTCTGACCCGGGGCCCTGCCTGTTCCCGGTATTCCGGCCGTGCTCTGACCCGGTGCCCTGCCTTTTCCCGGTAATCCGGCCATGCTCTGACCCGGGGCCCTGCCTGTTCCCGGTATTCCGGCCATGCTCTGACCCGGTGCCCTGCCTGTTCCCGGTATTCCGGCCGTGTTCTGACCAGTGCCCTGCCTGTTCCCGGTATTCCGGCCGTGCTCTGACCCGGGGCCCTGCCTGTTCCCGGTATTCCGGCCATGCTCTGACCCGGGGCCCTGCCTGTTCCCGGTATTCCGGCCGTGTTCTGACACGGGGACCTGCCTGTTCCCGGTATTCCGGCCGTGCTCTGACCCGGGGCCCTGCCTGTTCCCGGTATTCCGGCCATGCTCTGACCCCGTGCCCTGCCTGTTCCCGGTATTCTGGCCGTGTTCTGACCAGTGCCCTGCCTGTTCCCGGTATTCCGGCCGTGCTCTGACCCGGGGCCCTGCCTGTTCCCGGTATTCCGGCCGTGCTCTGACCCGGTGCCCTGCCTTTTCCCGGTATTCCGGCCATGCTCTGACCCGGGGCCCTGCCTGTTCCCGGTATTCCGGCCATGCTCTGACCCGGTGCCCTGCCTGTTCCCGGTATTCCGGCCGTGTTCTGACCAGTGCCCTGCCTGTTCCCGGTATTCCGGCCGTGCTCTGACTCGGGGCCCTGCCTGTTCCCGGTATTCCGGCCATGCTCTGACCCGGGGCCCTGCCTGTTCCCGGTATTCCAGCCGTGTTCTGACACGGGGCCCTGCCTGTTCCCGGTATACCGGCCGTGCTCTGACCCGGGGCCCTGTCTGTTCCCGGTATTCCGGCCATGCTCTGACCCCGTGCCCTGCCTGTTCCCGGTATTCCGGCCGTGTTCTGACCAGTGCCCTGCCTGTTCCTGGTATTCCGGCCGTGTTCTGACCAGTGCCCTGACTGTTCCCGGTATTCTGGCCGTGCTCTGACCCGGTGCCCTGCCTGTTCCCGGTATTCCGGCTGTGCTCTGACCAGTGCCCTGCCTGTTCCCGGTATTCCGGCCGTGCTCTGACCCAGGGCCCTGCCTGTTCCCGGTATTCCGGCCATGTTCTGACACGGGGCCCTGCCTGTTCCCGGTTTTCCGGCCGTGCTCTGACCCAGTGCCCTGCCTGTTCCCGGTATTCCGGCCGTGCTCTGACCCAGTGCCCTGCCTGTTCCCGGTTTTCCGGCCGTGCTCTGACCCAGTGCCCTGCCTGTTCCCGGTTTGAAGACTGGGCTTCTATTGGCATATCAGGAAGAGAGTCTCAGGGAAGTTAGGGCTGGAACTCGGGTCAGGGCTAGGGTCACGTTGAGTGCAAGGGTTAGGGTCGGGCCTAGGGCTAAGGTCGGGGTTAGAGTTAGCGTGAGGGCAAGGGCTAGATTTACGATTAGCGTCAGGATAGGGTTAGGGCGAAGGTCATGGTTTGGGCTAGGCTAGACTTTGTGTCACAATTAGAGTTGGGGGTCAGGGTTAAAGTTATCGCTGAGGTCAGTGTGCGATTTGGGGTCAGTGTGCGATTTGGGGTCAGGGTGAGATTTGGGGTCAGGGTAAGATTTGGGGTCAGGGTGAGATCTGGGGTCAGGGTGAGATTTGGGGTCAGGGTAAGATTTGGGGTCAGGGTGAGATTTGGGGTCAGGGTGAGATTTGGGGTCAGGGTAAGATTTGGGGTCAGGGTGAGATCTGGGGTCAGGGTAAGATTTGGGGTCAGGGTGTGATTTGGGGTCAGGGTGAGATCTGGGGTCAGGGTGAGATTTGGGGTCAGGGTGTGATTTGGGTTCAGGGTGTGATTTGGGGTCAGGGTGTGATTTGGGGTCAGGGTGAGATTTGGGGTCAGGGTAAGATTTGGGTTCAGGGTGAGATTTGGGTTCAGGGTGAGATCTGGGGTCAGGGTTGGATTTGGGGTCTGGGTTGTATTTGGGATCAGGGTGAGAGCTGGGGTCAGGGTGAGATTTGGGGTCAGGGTGTGATTTGGGGTCAGGGTGTGATTTGGGGTCAGGGTGAGGTTTGGGTTCAGAGCGAGATCTGGGGTCAGGGTTGGATTTGGGGTCAGGGTGTGATTTGGGGTCAGGGTTTGATTTGGGGTCAGGTTTGGATTTGGGGTCAGGGTGAGATTTGGGGTCAGGGTTGGATTTGGGGTCAGGGTGAGATCTGGGGTCAGGGTGAGATTTGGGTTCAGGGTGTGATTTGGGTTCAGGGTGTGATTTGGGGTCAGGGTGAGATTTGGGGTCAGGGTGTGATTTGGGGTCAGGATGAGATTTGGGGTCAGGGTGTGATTTGGGGTCAGGGTGTGATTTGGGGTCAGGGTGAGATTTGGGGTCAGGGTGTGATTTGGGGTCAGGGTGTGATTTGGGGTCAGGGTGAGATTTGGGGTAAGGGTGTGATTTGGGGTCAGGGTGAGATTTGGGGTCAGGGTGTGATTTGGGGTAAGGGTGTGATTTGGGGTCAGGGTGAGATTTGGGGTCAGGGTGAGATTTGGGGTCAGGGTTGGATTTGGGGTCAGGGTGAGATTTGGGGTCAGGGTACGGAGTTAGGGTTCACCCTCGCCCCTCTGTGATGTTTAATCTGAGAGCCAGTGTTGTCTATTCTCCCAGGGGCAGAGTCATCCTCTCCCCTCTCCCCTCCTGTCCGCCCCTCCCCTCCTGTCCGCCCCTCCCCTCCTGTCACCCCCTCCCCTCCTGTCCCCCCCTCCCCTCCTGTCACCCCCTCCCCTCCTGTCACCCCCTCCCCTCCTGTCCCCCCCTCCCCTCCTGTCACCCCCTCCCCTCCTGTCCCCCTTCCCTCCTGTCCCCCCCGTCACCCCTCCCCTCCTGTTCCCCCCTTCCCTCCTGTCCCCCCCGTCACCCCTCCCCTCCTGTTCCCCCCTCCCCTCCTGTCCACCCCTTCCTGTCACCCCATCCCCTCCTGTCCCCCCCCTTCCCTCCTGTCACCCCCTTCCCTCCTGTCACACCCTCCCCTCCTGTCCCCACCTCCCCTCCTGTCACCCCCTTCCCTCCTGTCACACCCTCCCCTCCTGTCCCCCCCCTCCCCTCCTGTCACCCCCTTCCCTCCTGTCACACCCTCCCCTCCTGTCCTCACCTCCCCTCCTGTCACCCCCTTCCCTCCTGTCCCCCCCCCCCTTTCCTTCCTGTTCCCCCCTTCCCTAAGGATAGCCTGTTGGTTTACTCTAATCTAACTGATGAGAATAACCTCCCCGATTTCTGGTCAGGAGTGAGGTTACTCTGCTCGGATACAGTCTCCACCCTGGCCATGGCAGTTACCAGGCCAGTCACGATACCGACCACCACCCGGTAAAACCCCCCCATCTGCCCTCTCCCCACGTGTGACTCGGTTACTCCCTGCGGCCGGGTTTCGATAGCCACACTGAAAACACCATTGTGCGGTTCCCCGACTTGCCTCCTCCCCCACCCTCATCAGGACCCAACGCAAGAACGCCAGATTTTCGAGGGGGGGGACAATTTATACCGGCTGGGAAACTGGCTGGCCTTGCGACTCTGACTGGGAGGGCATTGGAGAAGGAGCCCAGAGCCCGGGGCGGGGGTGGGTGGGGGAAGGATTTACTGATGTTCCCTCTCACTTCAACCTCAGATTGGCTAGCAGTGGGATTTGTAGCGCACTTGGGATTGTAGAGCAGGTGCTGTCCAGTCGCAGGATCAGATCGTAACAGAAGGCAGTGAGGAACAAGCTGACTGAGGGGGGTGGGGGGGGTTTACGCAGAGACGGACAGTAAGTACTGAAGGCTGGGCAGAACGGGGCTAGTACAGGGCGGATGGCCAGAGTGGCCGCTCAGCTCTCTGACCGTCTCCCCTCTGTCTGTCCCCTGCAGAGTCTGATAACAGCCCACGAGCAATTCAAGGCCACACTCCCAGAGGCAGACAAGGAACGCATGGCTATCCTCGGGATTCAGAACGAGATCACCAAGATCGCACAGACCTACGGAATCAAACTGTCGGGAATCAACCCGTACACCAACCTCTCTGCCCCGGAAATAGCCAGCAAGTGGGACAAGGTAAGAGGGTGCACAGGGTGGGGAGAGTGGGATAGGTTTGGGGATCGATACAGGGCAATGGGGAGAGAGAGCGGGGGACAGTGGGATGTGTTTGGGGATTGACTCTGGGCTGGGGGAGAGTGCGGGGTGGGATTAATTCGGGGATTGTCTCTGGGCTAGGGGGAGAGCAGGGGGTGTGGGATTAGATCGGGGATTGTCTCTGGGCTGGGGGGAGAGCGGGGGGGTGGTGGGATTAGCTCGGGGATTGTCTCTGGGTAGGGGGGGGAGAGCACAAGGGTGGTGGGATTAGCTCGGGGATTGTCTCTGGGTTGGGGGGAGAGCGTGGGATGGTGGGATTAGCTCGGGGATTGTCTCTGGGTAGGGGGGGGAGAGCGCGAGGGTGGTGGGATTAGCCCGGGGATTGTCTCTGGGCTGGGGGGAGAGCAGGGGGTGTGGGATTAGATCGGGGATTGTCTCTGGGTTGGGGGGAGAGCGGGGGGGTGGTGGGATTAGCTCGGGGATTGTCTCTGGGTTGGGGGGAGAGCGGGGGATGGTGGGATTAGATCGGGGATTGTCTCTGGGCTGCGGGAGAGCGCGGGGGTTGGGATTAGCTCGGGGATTGTCTCTGGGTTGGGGGGAGAGCGTGGGATGGTGGGATTAGCTCGGGGATTGTCTCTGGGTTGGGGGGAGAGCGGGGGATGGTGGGATTAGCTCGGGGATTGTCTCTGGGCTGGGGGAGAGCGCGGGGGGTGGTGGGATTAGCTCGGGGATTGTCTCTGGGTTGGGGGGAGAGCGTGGGATGGTGGGATTAGCTCGGGGACTGACCCCGGGCTGGGGGGAGTGGGGGGCAGTGGGAGGAGCTCGGGGACTGACCCCGGGCTGGGGGGAGAGGGGGGCAGTGGGAGGAGCTCGGGGACTGACCCCGGGCTGGGGGGAGAGGGGGGGGGCAGTGGGAGGAGCTCGGGGACTGACCCCGGGCTGGGGGGAGAGGGGGGCAGTGGGAGGAGCTCGGGGACTGACCCCGGGCTGGGGGGAGAGGGGGGGGGGCAGTGGGAGGAGCTCGGGGACTGACCCCGGGCTGGGGGGAGAGGGGGGCAGTGGGAGGAGCTCGGGGACTGACCCCGGGCTGGGGGGAGAGGGGGGGGGCAGTGGGAGGAGCTCGGGGACTGACCCTGGGCTGGGGGGAGAGGGGGGGGGCAGTGGGAGGAGCTCGGGGACTGACCCCGGGCTGGGGGGAAAGGGGGGCAGTGGGAGGAGCTCGGGGACTGACCCTGGGCTGGGGGGAGAGGGGGGCAGTGGGAGGAGTTCGGGGACTGGCCCTGGGCTGGGGGGAGAGGGGGGCAGTGGGAGGAGTTCGGGGACTGACCCTGGGCTGGGGGGAGAGCGGGGCAGTGGGAGGAGCTCGGGGACTGACTCCGGGCTGGGGGGAGAGGGGGGGCAGTGGGAGGAGCTCGGGGATTGTCTCTGGGCTGGGGGGAGAGCGGGGCAGTGGGAGGAGCTCGGGGACTGACCCTGGGCTGGGGGGAGAGCGGGGCAGTGGGAGGAGTTCGGGGACTGGCCCTGGGCTGGGGGGAGAGGGGGGCAGTGGGAGGAGTTCGGGGACTGACCCTGGGCTGGGGGGAGAGCGGGGCAGTGGGAGGAGCTCGGGGACTGACTCCGGGCTGGGGGGAGAGGGGGGGCAGTGGGAGGAGCTCGGGGACTGACCCTGGGCTGGGGGGAGAGGGGGGCAGTGGGAGGAGTTCGGGGACTGACCCTGGGCTGGGGGGAGAGCGGGGCAGTGGGAGGAGCTCGGGGACTGACTCCGGGCTGGGGGGAGAGGGGGGGCAGTGGGAGGAGCTCGGGGATTGTCTCTGGGCTGGGGGGAGAGCGGGGCAGTGGGAGGAGCTCGGGGACTGACCCTGGGCTGGGGGGAGAGGGGGGCAGTGGGAGGAGTTCGGGGACTGACCCTGGGCTGGGGGGAGAGGGGGGCAGTGGGAGGAGCTCGGGGACTGACCCTGGGCTGGGGGGAGAGGGGGGCAGTGGGAGGAATTCGGGGACTGACCCTGGGCTGGGGGGAGAGGGGGGGCAGTGGGAAGAGCTCGGGGACTGACTCCGGGCTGGGGGGAGAGGGGGGCAGTGGGAGGAATTCGGGGACTGACCCTGGGCTGGGGGGAGAGGGGGGGCAGTGGGAAGAGCTCGGGGACTGACCCTGGGCTGGGGGGAGAGCGGGGCAGTGGGAGGAGCTCGGGGACTGACCCTGGGCTGGGGGGAGAGGGGGGGCAGTGGGAAGAGCTCGGGGACTGACTCCGGGCTGGGGGGAGAGGGGGGCAGTGGGAGGAGCTCGGGGACTGACCCTGGGCTGGGGGGAGAGCGGGGCAGTGGGAGGAGCTCGGGGACTGACCCTGGGCTGGGGGGAGAGGGGGGGCAGTGGGAAGAGCTCGGGGACTGACCCCGGGCTGGGGGGAGAGGGGGGGCAGTGGGAGGAGCTCGGGGACTGACCCTGGGCTGGGGGGAGAGCGGGGCAGTGGGAGGAGCTCGGGGACTGACCCTGGGCTGGGGGGAGAGGGGGGCAGTGGGAGGAGCTCGGGGACTGACCCCGGGCTGGGGGGAGAGCGGGGGCAGTGGGAAGAGCTCGGGGACTGACTCCGGGCTGGGGGGAGAGGGGGGCAGTGGGAGGAGCTCGGGGACTGACCCCGGGCTGGGGGGAGTGGGGGGGCAGTGGGAGGAGCTCGGGGACTGACCCCGGGTGAGGGGGAGAGGGGGGCAGTGGGAGGAGCTCGGGGACTGACCCCGGGCTGGGGGGAGTGGGGGGGGCAGTGGGAGGAGCTCGGGGACTGACCCCGGGCTGGGGGGAGAGGGGGGGCAGTGGGAGGAGCTCGGGGACTGACCCCGGGCTGGGGGGAGAGGGGGGCAGTGGGAGGAATTCGGGGACTGACCCTGGGCTGGGGGGAGAGGGGGGGCAGTGGGAAGAGCTCGGGGACTGACCCTGGGCTGGGGGGAGAGCGGGGCAGTGGGAGGAGCTCGGGGACTGACTCCGGGCTGGGGGGAGAGGGGGGGCAGTGGGAAGAGCTCGGGGACTGACCCCGGGCTGGGGGGAGAGGGACAGGCCTGGTTCTGGGTGTGGGATGACCACTCTGTGCTCTGTCTGACTCTCCCGTTCCTCTATGAACAGGTGAAGACCCTGGTTCCTCACAGAGACCAAACCCTCCAGGAGGAACTCGCCCGCCAACAGGCCAATGAGAGACTTCGCCGACAATTTGCAGCTCAGGCCAACGTCATCGGGCCTTGGATACAGACCAAGATGGAGGTTGGAGAGAGCCTTACACTGTACCTAACCCCGTGTAGAGGGAGCCTTACACTGTACCTAACACCGTGTAGAGAGAGCCTTACACTGTACCTAACCCCCTGTAGAGAGAGCCTTACGCTCTACCTAACCCCATGTAGAGAGAGCCTTACGCTCTACCTAACCCCGTTTGGAGAGAGCCTTACACTCTACCTAACCCGGTGCGGAGAGAGCCTTACACTGTTATAAACCACGTATAGAGAGCCTGACACTGTTTCTAACCACATGTACAGAGAGCCTAACACTCTACCTAGCCCCGTGTAGGGAGAGTCTTACATGCTCCCTAACCCTGTGTGGAGACAGCCTTACACTGTACCTAACCCTGTGTAGAGAGAGCCTTACACTGTACCTAACCCAGTGTGGAGACAGCCTTACACTGTTCCTAAATCCCGTATAGAGAAAGCCTTACACTACGGTGGCTCAGTGGTTAGCACTGCTGCCTCCCAGCACCAGGGACCCGGGTTCAATCCCAGCCTCGGGTGACTGTCTGTGTGGAGTTTGCACGTTCTCCCCGGGTCTGCGTGGATTTCCTCCGGGTGCTCCGGTTTCCTCCCACAGTCCAAATGATGTGCAGGTTAGGGTGGATTGGCCATGGGAAATTGTCCCATAGTGCCCAGGGATGTGCAGGTTAGGGTGGATTGGCCGTGGGAAATTGTCCCATAGTGCCCAGGGATGTACAGGTTAGGGTGGATTGGCCATGGGAAATTGTCCCATAGTGCCCAGGGATGTGCAGGTTAGGGTGGGTTGGCCGTGGGAAATTGTCCCATAGTGCTCAGGGATGTGCAGGTTAGGGTGGATTGGCCATGGGAAATTGTCCCATAGTGCTCAGGGATGTGCAGGTTAGGGTGGATTGGCCATGGGAAATTGTCCCATAGTGTCCAGGGATGTGCAGGTTAGGGTGGGTTGGCCGTGGGAAATTGTCCCATAGTGTCCAGGGATGTGCAGGTTAGGGTGGATTGGCCGTGGGAAATTGTCCCATAGTGCACTGGGATGTACAGGTTAGGGTGGATTGGCCGTGGGAAATTGTCCCATAGTGCCCAGGGATGTGCAGGTTAGGGTGGATTGGCCATGGGGAAATTGTCCCATAGTGTCCAGGGATGTGCAGGTTAGGGTGGATTGGCCGTGGGAAATTGTCCCATAGTGTCCAGGGATGTGCAGGTTTGGGTGGATTGGCCGTGGGAAATTGTCCCATAGTGCCCAGGGATGTACAGGTTAGGGTGGATTGGCCGTGGGAAATTGTCCCATAGTGCCCAGGGATGTGCAGGTTAGGGTGGATTGGCCATGGGGAAATTGTCCCATAGTGCCCAGGGATGTACAGGTTAGGGTGGATTGGCCATGGGGAAATTGTCCCATAGTGCCCAGGGATGTGCAGGTTAGGGTGGATTGGCCGTGGGAAATTGTCCCATAGTGCCCAGGGATGTACAGGTTAGGGTGGATTGGCCATGGGGAAATTGTCCCATAGTGCCCAGGGATGTACAGGTTAGGGTGGATTGGCCGTGGGAAATTGTCCCATAGTGCCCAGGGATGTACAGGTTAGGGTGGGTTGGCCATGGGGAAATTGTCCCATAGTGTCCAGGGATGTACAGGTTAGGGTGGGTTGGCCATGGGGAAATTGTCCCATAGTGCCCAGGGATGTACAGGTTAGGGTGGATTGGCCATGGGGAAATTGTCCCATAGTGCCCAGGGATGTACAGGTTAGGGTGGATTGGCCGTGGGAAATTGTCCCATAGTGCCCAGGGATGTGCAGGTTAGGGTGGATTGGCCATGGTAAATTGTCCCATAGTGCCCAGGAATGTACAGGTTAGGGTGGATTGGCCGTGGGAAATTGTCCCATAGTGCCCAGGAATGTACAGGTCAGGGTGGGTTGGCCGTGGGGAATTGCTCATAGTGTTAGGTAAGGGGTAAATGTAGAGCTATGGTTCTGGGTGGGTTACTCTTCAGAGGGTCAGTGTGGACTTGTTGGGCCAAAGGGCCTGTAGGGAATCTAATCTAATCTAACCCTGGGGGGAGGACATTGTAGAGGGAGCTTTACTCTGTATCTAACCCCGTGCTGTCCCTGTCCCTGGGGGTGTTTGATGGGGGGACAGTGTAGAGGGAGCTTTACCCTGTATCTAACCCCGTGCTGTCCCTGTCCTGGGAGTGTTTGATGGGGGGACAGTGTAGAGGGAGCTTTACCCTGTATCTAACCCCGTGCTGTCCCTGTCCCTGGGAGTGTTTGATGGGGGGACAGTGTAGAGGGAGCTTTACTCTGTATCTAACCCCGTGCTGTCCCTGTCCCTGGGAGTGTTTGATGGGGGGACAGTGTAGAGGGAGCTTTACCCTGTATCTAACCCCGTGCTGTCCCTGTCCCTGGGAGTGTTTGATGGGGGGACAGTGTAGAGGGAGCTTTACCCTGTATCTAACCCCGTGCTGTCCCTGTCCTGGGAGTGTTTGATGGGTGGACAGTGTAGAGGGAGCTTTACTCTGTATCTAACCCCGTGCTGTCCCTGTCCCTGGGGGTGTTTGATGGTGGGGGGACAGTGTAGAGTGAGCTTTACTCTGTATCTAACCCCATGCTGTCCCTGTCCTGGGGAGTGTTTGATGGGGGGACAGTGTGGAGGGAGCTTTACTCTGTATCTAACCCCGTGCTGTCCCTGTCCTGGGGGGTGTTTGATGGGGGGACAGTGTGGAGGGAGCTTTACTCTGTATCTAACCCCGTGCTGTCCCTGTCCTGGTGGGTGTTTGATGGGGGACAGTGTAGAGAGAGCTTTACTCTGTATCTAACCCTGTGCTGTCCCTGTCCTGGGAGTGTTTGATGGGGGGACAGTGTAGAGGGAGCTTTACTCTGTATCTAACCCTGTGCTGTCCCTGTCCTGGGAGTGTTTGATGGGGGACAGTGTCGAGGAAGCTTTACTCTGTATCTAACCCCGTGCTGTCCCTGTCCTGGGGAGTGTTTGATGGGGGGACAGTGTAGAGGGAGCTTTACTCTGTATCTAACCCCGTGCTGTCCCTGTCCTGGGGAGTGTTTGATGGGGGGACAGTGTAGAGGGAGCTTTACTCTGTATCTAACCCCATGCTGTCCCTGTCCCTGGGAGTGTTTGATGAGGGACAGTGTAGAGTGAGCTTTACTCTGTATCTAACCCCGTGCTGTCCCTGTCCTGGGAGTGTTTGATGGGGGGACAGTGTAGAGGGAGCTTTACTCTGTATCTAACCCCGTGCTGTCCCTGTATTGGGAGTGTTTGATGTGGGACAGTGTAGAGTGAGCTTTACTCTGTATCTAACCCCGTGCTGTCCCTGTCCCTGGGAGTGTTTGATGGGGGGACAGTGTAGAGGGAGCTTTACTCTGTATCTAACCCCGTGCTGTCCCTGTCCCTGGGAGTGTTTGATGGGGGACAGTGTAGAGGGAGCTTTACTCTGTATCTAACCCCGTGCTGTCCCTGTCCCTGGGGGTGTTTGATGTGGGGACAGTGTAGAGGGAGCTTTACTCTGTATCTAACCCCGTGCTGTCCCTGTCCTGGGGAGTGTTTGATGGGGGACAGTGTAGAGGGAGCTTTACTCTGTATCTAACCCCGTGCTGTCCCTGTCCTGGGGGGTGTTTGATGGGGGGACGTGGATGGAGCCTGTGAGTCGAGGGGAGGGTGTCTCTGTGTTGCAGAGTAACCTGCTGTGTGTTTACCTGCAGGAAATTGGCCAGATTTCCATCGATATCAGGGGCTCCCTGGAAGATCAGATGAACCACCTGAAACAGTACGAGCAGAACATCATTAATTACAAATCCAACATAGACAAACTGGAGGGGGATCACCAGCTCATCCAGGAGGCTCTCATCTTCGACAACAAGCACACCAGCTACACCATGGAGGTACCAGCGGCCACGGAGGGAGCAGACCCCAGGCCATTCAGCCCCTCTCCTCCAGCCTGTCCCACAGGAGCAGCAGGAGGCCATTCAGCCCCCTCTCCCTCCAGCCTGTCGCACAGGAACAGCAGGAGGCCATTCAGCCCCCCCCTCCCTCCAGCCTGTCGCACAGGAACAGCAGGAGGCCATTCAGCCCCCTCTCCCTCCAGCCTGTCCCACAGGAACAGCAGGAGGCCATTCAGCCCCCCCCCTCCAGCCTGTCACACTCAGGAACAGCAGGAGGCCATTCAGCCCCCCCTCCCTCCAGCCTGTCACACTCAGGAACAGCAGGAGGCCATTCAGCCCCCCTCTCCTCCAGCCTGTCCCACGGGAACAGCAGGAGGCCATTCAGCCCGCTCCCTCCCCCCAGCCTGTCCCACAGGAACAGCAGGAGGCCATTCAGCCCCCCCCTCCAGCCTGTCACACAGGAACAGCAGGAGGCCATTCAGCCCCTCTCCTCCCTCCAGCCTGTCACACAGGAGCAGCAGGAGGCCATTCAGCCCCCTCTCCCTCCAGCCTGTCACACAGGAACAGCAGGAGGCCATTCAGCCCCCCTCCCTCCAGCCTGTCCCACAGGAACAGCAGGAGGCCATTCAGCCCCCCCTCCTCCAGCCTGTCCCACAGGAGCAGCAGGAGGCCATTCAGCCCCTGTGTGCCTGCCCTGGGAGGGTTTGCTGGTGGATCTGTTTGGTCGTGATTGTGTTGCTGTGAAGTGAGGTGTCGCTCACTGACCTTTGTGCCTCTCCCCCCCCACCAACAGCATATCCGTGTGGGCTGGGAGCAGCTGCTGACCACCATCGCCAGGACCATCAATGAGGTGGAGAACCAGATCCTCACGCGAGATGCCAAGGGTATCAGCCAGGAGCAACTCAACGAATTCCGCGCCTCCTTCAACCACTTCGACAGGGTGAGGCAGCACAGGGGCCTGGGGCAAGGGGAGAGAACGATGGGACAGGGTCAGGGGGAGGGGGGGCAGGAGGGGAGAGACTGAAAGGGGTGGGGAGAGAGAGGTGAGAGAGGGGCCTTTCCTCTGAAGTTCCCCTTGGATTCATCCAGGACTGTCTGGTAACAATGCCCCCCCACCGTGAGGATGTGGGGGGGTGGAGGGGGTGTCAGACATGATCAGATAACCCCACCGCATCCCTCCTCCCTCCTAAGCCTCTCCTGTCATTCCTAAGGTTCAGAACCTGGACATGACTTTGATGGAATGGGCAGATATGTTCGTCTTGGAGGAAGTGGGTGGCATGTTGCATTGGTGGGGTGGGGGGGGGGGGGTGGCCTTGTTGGTTCCGGGGCAAATGGGTAGCAATGTTAATCTTGGGAATGAGTAGCCATGATGGTTTTGGGGGTATGGGTGTCCATGTTGGTTTTGGGGGGTATGGGTGTCCATGATGGTTTTGGGGGTATGGGTGTCCATGTTGGTTTTGGGGGTATGGGTGTCCATGATGGTTTTGGGGGGTATGGGTGGCCATGATGGTTTTGGGGGGTATGGGTGTCCATGATGGTTTTGGGGGGTATGGGTGTCCATGTTGGTCTTGGGGGTATGGGTGTCCATGATGGTTTTGGGGGGTATGGGTGTCCATGTTGGTTTTGGGGGTATGGGTGTCCATGTTGGTTTTGGGGGTATGGGTGTCCATGATGGTTTTGGGGGGTATGGGTGGCCATGATGGTTTTGGGGGGTATGGGTGTCCATGATGGTTTTGGGGGGTATGGGTGTCCATGATGGTTTTGGGGGGTATGGGTGTCCATGTTGGTCTTGGGGGTATGGGTGTCCATGATGGTTTTGGGGGGTATGGGTGTCCATGTTGGTTTTGGGGGTATGGGTGTCCATGTTGGTTTTGGGGGTATGGGTGTCCATGATGGTTTTGGGGGGTATGGGTGGCCATGATGGTTTTGGGGGGTATGGGTGTCCATGATGGTTTTGGGGGGTATGGGTGTCCATGATGGTTTTGGGGGGTATGGGTGTCCATGATGGCTTTGGGGGGTATGGGTGTCCATGATGGTTTTGGGGGGTATGGGTGACCATGTTGGTCTTGTGGGATATGGGTGGCCATGATGGTTTTGCGGGGAATGGATGTCCATGTTGGTCTTGGGGGGTATGGGTGTCCATGTTGGTCTTGGGGGGAATGGATGTCCATGTTGGTCTTGGGGGGTATGGGTGTCCATGTTGGTCTTGGGGGGTATGGGTGTCCATGTTGGTTTTGGGGGTATGGGTGTCCATGTTGGTTTTGGGGGGTATGGGTGTCCATGTTGGTTTTGGGGGTATGGGTGACCATGTTGGTTTTGGGGGTATGGGTGTCCATGTTGGTTTTGGGGGTATGGGTGTCCATGATGGTTTTGGGGGTATGGGTGTCCATGTTGGTTTTGGGGGTATGGGTGTCCATGTTGGTCTTGGGGGGAATGGGTGTCCATGTTGGTCTTGGGGGGAATGGGTGACCATGCTGGTCTTGGGGGGTATGGGTGTCCATGTTGGTCTTGGGGGGTATGGGTGTCCATGTTGGTTTTGGGGGTATGGGTGACCATGTTGGTTTTGGGGGTATGGGTGTCCATGTTGGTTTTGGGGGTATGGGTGTCCATGTTGGTCTTGGGGGGAATGGGTGACCATGCTGGTCTTGGGGGGTATGGGTGTCCATGTTGGTCTTGGGGGGAATGGGTGTCCATGTTGGTTTTGGGGGTATGGGTGACCATGCTGGTCTTGGGGGGTATGGGTGGCCATGTTGGTTTTGGGGGAATGGGTTGGTGGCCATGCTCTGAGTGTGGATTGAGGGGTCAGGGACAAACCCAACTCTGACTGCACATTTACTCTTCACAATCTCTCTCTCATTTCTCTCTCACAATCTCTGCGTGGTGGATCCAAATTAGAAACGGAATGGCAAGATGGAACCAGATGACTTCAGAGCCTGCCTCATCTCCATGGGTTATGATCTGGTAAAGCCTCGCCACTCCAAATGTCACTGACCGTCTCTCATACGCGCATCTCAGAGTGGGCAGCCATATTGATCTTGGGAGAATGCGTGGGCATGTTAGTTTTAGGGAATGGGGTGCCATGTTGGTTTGAGGGGAATGGGGGGGGGGGGGGGGGGGTGGCCATGTTGGTTTTGGAGTACTCGGTGGCCATGTTGGTTTTGAGAAGTCAGAGGCCATGTTGGCTTTGGGGCAGTGGGCAGCCATGTTGGTTTTGGGAAAATGATTGGCTATGTTGGCCTTGTGGGAGTGGGCGGCCATGATGGCTGTAGTTGAGGGTAGCCATGTTGGTTTTGGGAAAATGATCAGCTATGTTGGCCTTGTGGGAGTAGGCGGCCATGATGGCTGTAGTTGAGGGTAGCCATGTTGGTTTTGGGAAAATGATCGGCTATGTTGGCCTTGTGGGAGTGGGCGGCCATGATGGCTGTAGTTGAGGGTAGCCATGTTGGCTTTGGGGCAGTGGGCAGCCATGTTGGTTTTGGGAAAATGATTGGCTATGTTGGCCTTGTGGGAGTGGGCGGCCATGTTGGCTGTAGTTGAGGGTAGCCATGTTGTTTTTGGGGGAGTGGGCAGCCATGTTGGTTTTGGGAAAATGATCGGCTATGTTGGCCTTGTGGGAGTGGGCGGCCATGATGGCTGTAGTTGAGGGTAGCCATGTTGGCTTTGGGGCAGTGGGCAGCCATGTTGGTTTTGGGAAAATGATTGGCTATGTTGGCCTTGTGGGAGTGGGCGGCCATGTTGGCTGTAGTTGAGGGTAGCCATGTTGGTTTTGGAGCAGTGGGCAGCCATGTTGGTTTTGGGAAAATGATTGGCTATGTTGGCCTTGTGGAGGTGGGCGGCCATGTTGGCTGTAGTTGAGGGTAGCCATGTTGGTTTTGGGAAAATGATCGGCTATGTTGGCCTTGTGGGAGTGGGCGGCCATGATGGCTGTAGTTGAGGGTAGCCATGTTGGCTTTGGGGCAGTGGGCAGCCATGTTGGTTTTGGGAAAATGATTGGTTATGTTGGCTTGCGGGAGTGGGCGGCCATGTTGGCTGTAGTTGAGGGTAGCCATGTTGGTTTTGGGAAAATGATCGGCTATGTTGGCCTTGTGGGAGTGGGCGGCCATGATGGCTGTAGTTGAGGGTAGCCATGTTGGCTTTGGGGCAGTGGGCAGCCATGTTGGTTTTGGGAAAATGATTGGCTATGTTGGCCTTGTGGGAGTGGGCGGCCATGTTGGCTGTAGTTGAGGGTAGCCATGTTGGTTTTGGGAAAATGATCAGCTATGTTGGCCTTGTGGGAGTAGGCGGCCATGATGGCTGTAGTTGAGGGTAGCCATGTTGGTTTTGGGAAAATGATCGGCTATGTTGGCCTTGTGGGAGTGGGCGGCCATGATGGCTGTAGTTGAGGGTAGCCATGTTGGCTTTGGGGCAGTGGGCAGCCATGTTGGTTTTGGGAAAATGATTGGCTATGTTGGCCTTGTGGGAGTGGGCGGCCATGTTGGCTGTAGTTGAGGGTAGCCATGTTGTTTTTTGGGGGAGTGGGCGGCCATGTAGGCTGTAGTTGAGGGTAGCCATGTTGTTTTTGGGGGAGTGGGCAGCCATGTTGTCTTCTGGCTCCCAACCCCAGTCTCAAGGTTTTTCCCCAAAGACGCCTGACACCGATTCTGTGGATGCTGTGGTTTTGATATTGTCTTTGCTGACCATCACACAGGGTGAGGTGGAGTTTGCACGGATCATGACCCTGGTCGATCCTAACAACACCGGCGTGGTGACCTTCCAGGCCTTCATTGACTTCATGACCCGTGAGACAGCTGAGACAGACACTGCTGAACAAGTAATGGCCTCCTTCAAAATCCTGGCCTCAGACAAGGTAACACGCTTCAGCATAGTCACTCGGGAATGTTCAAGCGCCACAACTCACACCCGGTTAACAGCTAACACTCCCCGCCAGTTAACACAGGGAGTATCTAACCCCGGGCTGGCCCTGTCCCTGGGGGTGTTTGATGGGGGGACAGTGTAGAGGGAGCTCTACTCTGTATCTAACCCTGTGCTGTCCCTGTCCCTGGGGAGTGTTTGATGGGGGGACAGTGTAGAGGGAGCTTTACTCTGTATCTAACCCAGTGCTGTCCCTGTCCTGGGAGTGTTTGATGGGGGGACAGTGTAGAGGGAGCTCTACTCTGTATCTAACCCTGTGCTGTCCCTGTCCCTGGGGAGTGTTTGATGGGGGGACAGTGTAGAGGGAGCTTTACTCTGTATCTAACCCTGTGCTGTCCCTGTCCTGGGGAGTGTTTGATGGGGGAGACAGTGTAGAGGGAGCTCTACTCTGTATCTAACCCTGTGCTGTCCCTGTCCTGGGGAATGTTTGATGGGGGAGACAGTGTAGAGGGAGCTCTACTCTGTATCTAACCCCGTGCTGTCCCTGTTCTGGGGAATGTTTGATGGGGGAGACAGTGTAGAGGGAGCTCTACTCTGTATCTAACCCCGTGCTGTCCCTGTTCTGGGGAATGTTTGATGGGGGAGACAGTGTAGAGGGAGCTCTACTCTGTATCTAACCCTGTGCTGTCCCTGTCCTGGGGAATGTTTGATGGGGGAGACAGTGTAGAGGGAGCTCTACTCTGTATCTAACCCTGTGCTGTCCCTGTCCTGGGGAGTGTTTGATGGGGGAGACAGTGTAGAGGGAGCTCTACTCTGTATCTAACCCCGTGCTGTCCCTGTCCGGGGGAGTGTTTGATGGGGGAGACAGTGTAGAGGGAGCTCTACTCTGTATCTAACCCCGTGCTGTCCCTGTCCTGGGAGTGTTTGATGGGGGGACAGTGTAGAGGGAGCTTTACTCTGTATCTAACCCAGTGCTGTCCCTGTCCTGGGAGTGTTTGATGGGGGGACAGTGTAGAGGGAGCTCTACTCTGTATCTAACCCTGTGCTGTCCCTGTACTGGGAGTGTTTGATGGGGGACAGTGTAGAGGGAGCTTTACTCTGTATCTAACCCCGTGCTGTCCCTGTCCCTGGGAGTGTTTGATGGGGGGGACAGTGTAGAGGGAGCTTTACTCTGTATCTAACCCCGTGCTGTCCCTGTCCTGGGGAGTGTTTGATGGGGGGACAGTGTAGAGGGAGCTTTACTCTGTATCTAACCCCGTGCTGTCCCTGTCCTGGGGAGTGTTTGATGGGGGGGACGGTGTAGAGGGAGCTTTACTCTGTATCTAACCCCGTGCTGTCCCTGTCCTGGGGAGTGTTTGATGGGGGGGACGGTGTAGAGGGAGCTTTACTCTGTATCTAACCCAGTGCTGTCCCTGTCCTGGGGGTGTTTGATGGGGGGGACAGTGTAGAGGGAGCTTTACCCTGTATCCAACCCCCTGTCCTGGGGATTGTTTGATGGGGGACAGTGTAGAGGGAGCTTTACTCTGTATCTAACCCTGTGCTGTCCCTGTCCTGGGGGTGTTTGATGGGCGGTGGGAGGGGGGGAGAGTGTAGAGGGAGCGTTACCCTGTATCCAACCCCCTGTCCCTGGGACCGGTTGAGGGAGCTTGTGCCCTGAGTCTAACGGGAGAGTGTTTCCTGTTCCCCTGACAGAACTACATTACGGTTGAAGAGCTGCGTCGGGAGTTACCTCCTGAACAGGCAGAGTACTGTATCTCGCGGATGACCACCTACATTGGTGCAGACTCTGTGCCCGGGGCCCTGGATTACATCTCTTTCTCCAGCGCGCTGTACGGAGAGAGTGACCTGTGAACGCCTCGCCTACGCACCCCTCTGCCCTCTGCCTCGTGAAGAGCCCCCCCCCACCAAGCCCCAGCTCCCTCCCTGCCTCAGAACCACCCCGCCCGTCCATCCTCAACACCCTTCCTCCGTCGCCCGAAACAAAATGGCTGACCGAGCCCCGGCTCCTGCACCTTGCGTCCCTGACACTGCGTCCCCCTCTCTCGCCTGGCTGCGACATTTGTGTTGCTGGTTGTTGGCGTGGGAGAGGGTGGGGAGTGTGATGAGGGGTGGTCTCCCATAATAGGGTGGGGGTAACGGTGTGGGGGGGGGTGGGGTGGGGTCGATGCTCGGGATTACCCCCTCCGCGATTGTTCTCTCAAGTCCACCTCTCCCCACCCACCCTCCCCACCTAAACATTACTTGCCACTTGTCTGCCCTCCAATGATGACGTCTGGTCTGATTCGGCACCTGGAAGGTTCTAGAAAATGGCGGGGAAATGCCCCCCCCCCCCCCCCCCACTACCATTTTTCTTGATCCCGCCCCACTGCCGCGTAAAGAGGCCTCCATTTCCTGTGTTGGCGAAGCCTCCTCTCTCATTAGCCAGCACTCCTGGTGAGAGTCCTCTCTCCCCCTCTCTCTCTCTCTCCAACCCTCCCTCTCTGTTTCCTGCTACCCCCCACCCCCTCCCCCCCTGCTCCCAGCTCTCCGGAAAGACCTCTCCCCGGGCCGGGGGGGTGTGGGTTGTGCTGTTTTTTTATTCCGGAGAGTCCAGGGGGCAGAGGCAAGGCCTAAGTCCTTCAGCCTCTATTGCCACCCCATCCCTACGACCTCACACCCCACCCCAGAACACGAGTGTGCCACCCTCACTTGGATCCTGCTGTTTCCCCAACCCCTCACCGTTTCCCTACCCCAGCGACCTCCCCCCATCCTGAGCCAAACCCCCCCCCCCGAGCTCAGGCTCGCCCAGAAACCTTGGAACGGCTTCGCCAAAACTGGTCTCGCTTGGGAACCGCAAAGAGGAACGGTGGTGCGGAGTGATGGGCAGGGTGTTCGGTTTGAACGATCAGATGTTTGCACAGCCCCTGTACGTGGAGAAAATAAAACTATCCCTCAAACTAAACTCTTTTCTTGTCGAGAGTCCAGGTAATCTTTTCAGCCATCCTATCCCTGGCTTGACTCAATCAGTGATACAGGCCCAGGGTGGAGCCTGTCTGTCTGTAGCCGCAGTCCCACACTGGGTTTGAGATCGAGCCTGATGTCTCTAGGCCTCAGTCCCCCACTAGGTTTGAGGCCACGCCTGTGTTTGTAGGCCTCAGTCCCACACTGGATTTGAGACCAGGCCTTGTGTCTGTAGGTTTCAGTCCCACACTGAGTTTGAGATCAGGCCTTGTGTCTGTCGGCCTCAGTCTCACACTGGGTTTGAGGCCAGGCCTGGTGTCTGTAGGCCTCAGTCCCACGTGGGTTTTGTGATCAGGCCTGGTGTCTGTAGGCCTCAGTCCCACGTGGGTTTGAGATCCGCCCAGGTATTTGTAGGCCTCAGTTTGAGGGTTTGAGATTGAGATTGGGTTTGAGATTGGGCCTGGTGTCTGTAGGCCTCAGTCCCACACTGGGTATGAGACCAGGCCTGGTGTCTGTAGGCCTCAGTCCCACACTGGGTTTGAGACCAGGCCTGATGTCTCTAGGCCTCAGTCCCCCACTAGGTTTGAGGCCACGCCTGTGTTTGTAGGCCTCAGTCCCACACTGGATTTGAGACCAGGCCTTGTGTCTGTAGGTTTCAGTCCCACACTGAGTTTGAGATCAGGCCTTGTGTCTGTCGGCCTCAGTCTCACACTGGGTTCGAGACCAGGCCTGGTGTCTGTAGGCCTCAGTCCCATGTGGGTTTGAGATCCGTCCAGGTATTTGTAGGCCTCAGTTCCACACTGGGATTGAGATTGGGCCTGGTGTCTGTAGGCCTCAGTCCCACACTGGGTATGAGTCCAGGCCTGGTGTCTGTAGGCCTCAGTCCCACGTGGGTTTGAGATCCGTCCAGGTATTTGTAGGCCTCAGTTCCACACTGGGTTTGAGATTGGGCCTGGTGTCTGTAGGCCTCAGTCCCACACTGGGTATGAGACCAGGCATGGTGTCTGTAGGCCTCAGTCCACACTGGGTTTGTGATCAGGCCTGATGTCTGTAGGCCTCAGTCCTCAACCGGGTTTTTTTTTAGATTACTTACAGTGTGGAAACAGCCCTTCGGCCCAACAAGTCCACACCGACCCGCCGAAGCGCAACCCACCCATACCCCTACATTTACCCCTGCACCTAACACTACAGGCAATTTAGCACGGCCAATTCACCTAAACTGCACATTTTCGGACTGTGGGAGGAAACCGGAGCACCCGGAGGAAACCCACGCAGACACGGGGAGAACGTGCAAACTCCACACAGTCAGTCGCCTGAGGCGGGAATTGAACCCGGGTCTCTGGCACTGTGAGGCAGCAGTGCTAACCACTGTGCCACCGTGCCGAGATCAGGCCTGTGTTTGTAGGCCTCAGTCCCACACTGGCTTTGAGATCAGGCCTTGTGTCGGTAGGCCTCAGTCCCACACTGGGTTTGAGATCAGGCCTGGTGTCTGTCGGCCTCAGTCTCAATATGGGTTTTGTGATCAAGCCTGGTGTCTGTAGGCCTGAGTCCCACACTGGGTTTGAGATCCATCCAGGTGTTTGTAGGTCTCAGTTCCACAATGGGTTTGAGATGAGGCCTCGCGTCTGTAGGCCTCAGTCCTACGCTGGGTTTGAGATTGGGCCTGGTGTCAGTAGGCCTCAGTCCCACACTGGGTTTGAGATCAGGCCTAGTGTCTGTAGGCCTCAGTCCCACTTGGGTTTTGTGATCAGGCCTGGTGTCTGTAGGCCTCAGTCCACACTGGGTTTGAGATGAGGCCTAGTGTCTATCGGCCTCAGTCCCACACTGGGTTTGAGGCCAGGCCTGTGTTTGTAGGCCTCAGTCCCATACTGGATTTGAGATCAGGCCTTGTGTCGGTAGGCCTCAGTCCCACACTGGGTTTGAGATTGGGCCTGGTGTCTGTCGGCCTCAGTCTCATACTGGGTTCGAGACCAGGCCTGGTGTCTGTAGGCTTCAGTCCCACACTGGGTTTGAGATTGGGCCTGGTGTCTATAAGCCTCAGTCACACATTGGGTTTGAGATCAGGCCTAGTGTCTGTAGGCCTCAGTCCTACACTGGGTTTGAGAATGGGCCTGGTGTCTGTAGGCCTCAGTCCCACACTGGGTTTGAGGTTGGTCCTGGTGTTGTAAGCCTCAGTCACTCATTGGGTTTGAGATCAGGCCTGGTGTCTGTAGGCCTCAGTCCTACACTGGGTTTGAGATTGGCCCTGGTGTCTGTAGGCCTCAGTCCCACACTGGGTTTGAGGTTGGTCCTGGTGTTGTAAGCCTCAGTCACTCATTGGGTTTGAGATCAGGCCTGGTGTCTGTAGGCCTCAGTCCTACACTGGGTTTGAGATTGGCCCTGGTGTCTGTAGGCCTCAGTCCCACACTGGGTTTGAGATTGGGCCTGGTGTCGGTAGGCCTCAGTCCCACATTGGGTTTGAGATCAGGCCTACTGTCTGTAGGCCTCAGTCCCACTTGGGTTTTGTGATCAGGCCTGGTGTCTGTAGGCCTCAGTCCACACTGGGTTTGAGATGAGGCCTAGTGTCTATCGGCCTCAGTCCCACACTGGGTTTGAGGCCAGGCCTGTGTTTGTAGGCCTCAGTCCCATACTGGATTTGAGATCAGGCCTTGTGTCGGTAGGCCTCAGTCCCACACTGGGTTTGAGATCAGGCCTGGTGTCTGTCGGCCTCAGTCTCATACTGGGTTTGAGACCAGGCCTGGTGTCTGTAGGCTTCAGTCCCACACTGGGTTTGAGATTGGGCCTGGTGTCTATAAGCCTCAGTCACACATTGGGTTTGAGATCAGGCCTAGTGTCTGTAGGCCTCAGTCCTACACTGGGTTTGAGAATGGGCCTGGTGTCTGTAGGCCTCAGTCCCACACTGGGTTTGAGGTTGGTCCTGGTGTTGTAAGCCTCAGTCACTCATTGGGTTTGAGATCAGGCCTGGTGTCTGTAGGCCTCAGTCCTACACTGGGTTTGAGATTGGCCCTGGTGTCTGTAGGCCTCAGTCCCACACTGGGTTTGAGATTGGGCCTGGTGTCTGTAGGCCTCAATTCCACACCAGGTTTATGATCGGGCCTGGTGTATGTGGGCCTCAGTCCCACACTCGGTTTGAGATGAGGCCTGGTGTCTATTGGCCTCAGTCCCACACTGGGTTTTGTGATCAGGCCCGGTGTCTGTAGGCCTCAGTCCCACACTGGTTTTGAGATCCGTACTGGTGTCTGTAGGCCTCAGTCCCACACTGGGTTTGTGATCAGGCCTGGTGTCTTTAGGCCTCAGTCCTACACCAGGTTTGAGATCAGGCTTGGTGTCTATTGGCCTCAATCCCACACTGGGTTTGAGATCCGTACTGGTGTCTGTAGGCCTCAGTCCTACCCTGTGTTTGAGACCAGGCCTGGTGTCTGTAGGCCTTAGTCCCACACTGGGTTTGAGACCAGGCCTAGTGTCTGAAGGCCTCAGTTACACACTGTGTTTGAGACCAGGCCTGGTGTCTGTAGGCCTCAGTCCTACACCGTGTTTGAGACCAGGCCTGGTGGCTGTAGGCCTCAGTTACACACTGGTAAACACCCACTCCAGTTACAGTCTCCGCCCTCCACACCCAGCTCCACCCTCACACCAGATCCCAGCTTCCAGCCCTGCCGAGTTTTCACCATCCCCCCAGACCTCCCCCTCACTGAGGACGAACGATCAGTCCTCAGCAAAGGACTCACCTTCATTCCCCTCTGTCCACGCATCAATGAATTTAATACAGGCCGTGACGTCAAACACTTCTTCCGTCGCCTCCGCCTCCGAGCTTACTTTCACAATCAGGACCCCGGCCCACCTTCCGAAGACCCCTTCGCCCACCTCCAACACACTGCATCCACCTGGACACCCCGCGCTGGCCTATTACCTGCCCTCGACCTCTTCATTTCCAACTGCCGCCGGGACATTAACTGCCTCAACCTGTCTACCCCCCTCCCCCACTCCAACCTCTCACCCTCACAACGCGCAGCCCTCCAATCCCTCTGCTCCAATCCTGACCTCACCATCAAGCCAGCGGACAAAGGGGGCGCAGTGGTAGTCTGGCGCACTGACCCTACACCGCTGAAGCCAAACGCCAACTCGAGGACACCTCTTCCTACTGTCCCCTCGACCATGACCCCACCCCCCATCACCAAACCATCATCTCCCAGACCATACAGAACCTCATCACCTCAGGAGATCTCCCACCCACAGCTTCCAACCTCATAGTCCGGGAACCCCGCACTGCCCGGTTCTACCTCCTTCCCAAGATCCACAAGCCTGACCACCCTGGCCGACCCATTGTCTCAGCATGCTCCTGCCCCACTGAACTCATCTCTACCTACCTCGACACTGTCCTATCCCCCCTAGTCCAGGAACTCCCCACATACGTTCGAGACACCACCCACGCCCTCCACCTCCTCCAAGACTTCCGTTTCCCCGGCCCCCAACGCCTCATCTTCACCATGGATATCCAATCCCTCTACACCTCCATCCGCCATGACCAGGGCCTCCAAGCCCTCCGTTTTTTCCTCTCCAGACGTCCCCAACAGTACCCTTCCACCCACACTCTCATTCGTTTGGCCGAACTGGTCCTCACCCTTAACAATTTCTCCTTTGAATCCTCCCACTTCCTCCAGACCAAAGGGGTAGCCATGGGCACACGTATGGGCCCCAGCTATGCCTGTCTCTTTGTTGGCTACGTAGAGCAGTTGATCTTCCGTAATTACACCGGCACCACTCCCCACCTCTTCCTCCGCTACATTGATGACTGCATTGGCGCCACCTCGTGCTCCCGCGAGGAGGTTGAGCAATTCATCAACTTCACCAACACATTCCACCCTGACCTTAAATTTACCTGGACCATCTCTGACACCTCCCTCCCCTTCCTGGACCTCTCCATCTCCATCAGTGACGACCGACTTGACACTGACATTTTCTACAAACCCACCGATTCCCACAGCTACCTGGATTACACCTCTTCCCACCCTACCTCTTGCAAAAATGCCATCCCGTATTCCCAATTCCTCCGCCTCCACCGTATCTGCTCCCAGGAGGAGCGGTTCCACCATAGAACACACCAGATGGCCTCCTTCTTTAGAGACCGCAATTTCCCTTCCCACGTGGTTAAAGATGCCCTCCAACGCATCTCATCCACATCCCGCACCTCCGCCCTCAGACCCAACCCCTCCAACCGTAACAAGGACAGAACGCCCCTGGTGCTCACCTTCCACCCTACCAACCTTCGCATAAACCAAATCATCCGCCGACATTTCCGCCACCTCCAAACAGACCCCACCACCAGGGATATATTTCCCTCCCCACCCCTCTCCGCCTTCCGCAAAGACCGTTCCCTCTGTGACTACCTGGTCAGGTCCACGCCCCCCCTACGACCCACCCTCCCATCCTGGCACTTTCCCCTGCCACCGCAGGAACTGTAAAACCTGCGCCCACACCTCCTCCCTCACCTCCATCCAAGGCCCTAAAGGAGCCTTCCACATCAATCAAAGTTTTACCTGCACATCCACTAATATCATTTATTGTATCCGTTGCTCCCAATGCGGTCTCCTCTACATTGGGGAGATTGGGCGCCTCCTAGCAGAGCGCTTTAGGGAACATCTCCGGGACACCCGCATCAATCAACCAAACCGCCCCGTGGCTCAACATTTCAACTCCCCCTCCCACTCTGCCGAGGACATGGAGGTCCTGGGCCTTCTTCACCGCCGCTCCCTCACCACCAGACGCCTGGAGGAAGAACGCCTCATCTTCCGCCTTGGAACACTTCAACCCCAGGGCATCAATGTGGACTTCAACAGTTTCCTCATTTCCCCTTCCCCCACCTCATCCTAGTTCCAAACTTCCAGCTCAGCACTGTCCCCATGACTTGTCTGGACTTGTCCTACCTGCCCAGCTCCTTTTCCACCTATCCACTCTACCCTCTCCTCCCTGACCTATCACCTTCATCTCCTTCCCCACTGACCTATTGTACTCTATGCTACTTTCTCCCCACCCCCACCCTCCTCTAGCTTATCTCTCCACGCTTCAGGCTCTCTGCCTTTATTCCTGATGAAGGGCTTTTGCCCGAAACGTCGATTTTCCTGCTCCTCGGATGCTGCCTGAACTGCTGTGCTTTTCCAGCACCACTGATCCAGAATTAGTCACACACCGTGTTTGAGAGAAGGCCTGGTCTCCTGGAGCCTGGGACCTGCCTGCTACAAGTGTCTGGGTCTGCAGGACCACTGACAGCCAGCCTCCCGAGGGACCCAGGTGACAGGCCGAGGTTGTGTGAGTGCCCGAACAGAAAGTCCTCGAGGGGACCAGGGTGGATCAGCGATACCTTCAGGAGGTCCATCACATCAGGTCCCAGGTCCTTGAGAAATATACTCCATCCTGGGTTGGGATGACAGGTCGGACAGTAATCCTCACACCACACACAATGTCAGGCAATGGTCATCTCCGTGACGGGAGAGAATCGAACAGTCAATGGGGTACCCGTCCCTGAATCCCACCCCTGTCAGCACGAAGGAGAGGGGACTGGGTGAGGGTGAGGGTTCTGATATCCTACTTCCAGCACTGATATCTCATCCACAGCATGCATATCACACCCGGAGCACTGATATCCCACCCCGAGCACAGATATCCCACTTCCAGCACTGATACCCCACTCCAGCACTGATGTCCCACCCCCAGCATTAATATCCCATCCCCAGCACTGATATCCCACTCCCAGCACTGATATCCCATTCCCAGCACTGATATCCCATTTCCAGCTCGGATATCTCATCCCCAGCACTGATATCTCATCCCCAGCACTGATATCCCACTCCCAGTACTAATATCCCACTCCCAGTACTCATATCCCACTCCCAGCACTGATATCTCATTCCCAGCACTGATATCTCACTCCCAGCACTGATATCTCACTCCCAGCACTGATATCCCAACTCCAGCACTGATATCCCACTTCCAGCACTGATATCTCACTCCCAGCACTGATATCTCATTCCCAGCACTGATATCTCACTCCCAGCACTGATATCCCACTTCCAGCACTGATATCCCACTCCCAGTACTGATATCCCACTCCCGGCACTGATATCTCATTCCCAGCACTGATATCCCATTCCCAGTACTGACATCCCACTCCCAGCACTGATATCCCACTCCCAGCACTGATATCCCACTCCCAGCACTGATATCTCACCCCAGCAGTGATATCCCACCCCAGCACTGATATCTCATCGGCAGCACTGATATGTCATCCACAGCACGCATGTCCCACCCCCAACACTGATATCCCACCCCCAGCACTGATATCTCGTCCACAGCATGCACAGCCCACCCCCAGCACTGATATCCCACCCCAGCATTGATATCCCACCCAGAGGGGTGATATCCCACGCCAGCACTGATATCCTACCCCCAGCACTGATATCCCACCCCAGCATTGATATCCCACCCAGAGGGGTGATATCCCACGCCAGCACTGATATCCTACCCCCAGCACTGATATCCCACCCCAGCACTGATATCCCACCTCCAGCACCAATATCCCACCCAGAGGAGTGATACCTCACCCTCAGCACTGATATCCCACTACAGCACAGATATCCCAACCCTAGCACTGATAACCCACCCCCGGCACCAATATACCACCCCAGCACTGATATCACAACCCCAGCACTGATATCCCACCCCCAGCACTGATATCGTAACCCCAGCACTTATATCCCAACCCCAGCACTGATATCCCACTTCCAGCACTGATATCTCACTCCCAGTACTGATATCCCACTCCCAGCAATGATATCTCATTCACAGCACTGATATCCCACTCCCAGCACTGATATCCCATTCCCAGCTCTGATATCTCATCCCCAGCACTGATATCTCATCCCCAGCACTGATATCCCACTCCCAGCACTGATATCTCATCACAGCAGTGATATCCCACCCCCGCACTGATATCTCATCGCCAGCACTGATATCTCGTCCACAGCATGCACAGCCCACCCCCAGCACTGATATCCTACCCCCAGCACTGATATCCCACCCCAGCACTGATATCCGACCTCCAGCACCAATATCCCACCCAAGGGGGGGGATACCTCACCCTCAGCACTGATATCCCACTACAGCACAGATATCCCAACCCTAGCACTGATAACCCACCCCCGGCACCGATATACCACCCCAGCACTGATATCACAACCCCAGCACTGATATCCCACCCCCAGCACTGATATCGTAACCCCAGCACTGATATCCCAACCCCAGCACTTATATCCCAACCCCAGCACTGATATCCCACTTCCAGCACTGATATCTCACTCCTAGTACTGATATCCCACTCCCAGCAATGATATCTCATTCCCAGCTCTGATATCTCATCCCCAGCACTGATATCTCATCCCCAGCACTGATATCCCACTCCCAGCACTGATATCTCATCACAGCAGTGATATCCCACCCCCGCACTGATATCTCATCGCCAGCACTGATATCCCACCCCGAGCACTGATATCTCATCCACAGCATGCATGTCCCACCCCCAGGAATGATATCCCACCCCAGCACTGATATCCCACCCCCAGCACAGATATCCCCACGCTAGCACTGATAACCCACCCCCCGGCACCGATATACCACCCCAGTACTGATATCCCAACCCCAGCACTGATATCCCACCCCCAGCACTGATATCGTAACCACAGCACTGATATCCCAACCCCAGCTACTGATATCCCAACCCCAGCACTGATATCTCACTCCCAGCACTGATATACCACCCCCAGCACTGATATCCTGCCCCCAGCACAGATATCTCACTCCCAGCACTGATATCCCAACCCCAGCACTGATATCCCACCCCAGCACTGATAACTCATTCCCAGCACAGATATCCCACCCCCAGCGCTGATAAACCAACCCCAGCACTGATATCTCACCCCAGCACTGATATCTCATCCCCAGCATAGATATCTCATCCCCAGTACTGCTATTTCACTCCCAGCACTGATATCTCACTCCCAGCACTGATATCTCATCCTCAGCACTGATATCTCATCCCCAGCACTGATATCTCACTCCCAGCACTGATATCTCAACCCTAACACAGATATCTCACGCCAGCATTGATATCTCCCTCCAGCACTGATATCCCAACTCCAGCACTGATATCCCACCCCCAGCATTGATATCTCATCCCCAGCACAGATATCCTACCCGCAGCACTGATATCTCATTCCCAGCAGTGATATCTCACTCCCAGCACTGATATCCCACCCCCAGCACTGATATCTCATCCACAGCTCGCATATCACACCCCCAGCACTGTTATCCCACCCCAGCACTGATATCCCACCCCCACCACTGATATCCCACCCCCAGCATCGATATCCCACCCAGAGGAGTGATATCTGATCCCCAGCACTGATATCCCACTCCCAGCACTGACATCTCACCCCTAGCAGAGATATCTCATCCCCAGCACTGATATCTCACTCCCAGCACCGATATCCCATCCCAGAACTGATATCCCATCCCCAGCACAGATACCCCAACCCCAGTACTGATATCTCATCCAGAGCATGCATGTCCCACACCCAGCACTGATATCCCACCACCAGCACTGATATCTCATCCACAGTATGCACATCCCACCCCCAGCACTGATATCCCACCCCAGCATTGATATCCCATCCAGAGGAGTGATATCCCATACCAGCACTGATATCCTACCCCCAGCACTGATATCCCAAACCCAGCACTGATATCCCATCTCCAGCACCAATATCCCACCCAGAGAAGTGATACCTCACCCTCAGCACTGATATCCCACCCCAGCACTGATATCCCACCCCCAGCACAGATATCCCAACCCTAGCACTGATAACCCACCCCGGCACCGATATACCACCCCAGCACTGATATCCCAACCCCAGCACTGATATCCCAACCCCAGCATTGATATCCCACCCAGACAAGTGATATCTCATCACCAGCACTGATATCTCACTCCCAGCACTGATATCCCATCCCAGAACTGATAACCCACCCCAGCACTAATATCCCATCCCCAGCACTGATATCCCACCCCCAGCACAGATATCTCACTCCCAGCACAGATATCTCACCACAGCAGTGATATCCCACCCCCAGCACTGATATCCCACTTTCAGCACTGATATCTCATTCCCAGCACTGATATCTCACTCCCAGCACTGATATCTCACTCCCAGCACTGATATCCCACTCCCAGCACTGATATCTCATTCCCAGCACTGATATCCCACTCCAAGCACTGACATCCCACTCCCAGCACTGATATCTCATTCCCAGCACTGATATCCCACTCCCAGCACTGATATCTCATCCCCAGCACTGATATCCCACTCCCAGCACTGATAGCTCATTCCCAGCACTGATATCCCACTCCCAGCACTGACATCTGACTCCCAGCACTGATATCTCATTCCCAGCACTGATATCTCACTCCCAGCACTGATATCCTAACCCCAGCACTGATATCCCACTCCCAGCACAGATATCTCATCCCCAGCACTGATAGCCCACTTCCAGCACTGATATCTCACTCCCAGTACTGATATCCCAATCCCAGCACTGATATCTCATTTCCAGCACTGATATCCGACTCCCAGCACTGACATCCCACTCCCAGCACTGATATCTCATCCCCAGCACTGATATCCCACTCCCAGCACTGATATCTCACCCCAGCAGTGATATCCCACCCCAGCACTGATATCTCATCGCCAGCACTGATATCCCACCGCCAGCACTGATATCACATTCACAGCACGCATGTCCCACCCCCAGCACTGATATCCTACCCCCAGCACTGATATCTCATCCACTGCATGCACATCCCACCCCCAGGACTGATATCCCACCCCAGCATTGATATCCCATCCAGAGGAGTGATATCCCACATCAGCACTGATATCCTACCCCCCAAGCACTGATATCCTACCCCAGCACTGATATCCCACCCGCAGCACAGATATCCCAACCCGAGCACTGATAACCCAACCCCGGCACCGATATATCACCCAAGCACTGATATCCCACCACCAGCACCAATATCCCACCCAGAGGAGTGATACCTCACCCCCAGCACTGATATCCCACCCCAGCACTTATATCGCACTCCCACCACTGATATCCCAACCCCAGCACTGATATCGCACTCCCAGCACTGATATCCCATTCCCAGCTCTGATATCTCATCCCCAGCACTGATATCTCATCCTCAGCACTGATATCCCACTCCCAGCACTGATATCTCACTCCCAGCACTGATATCCCACTCCCAGCACTGATATCCCATTCCCAGCTCTGATATCTCATCCCCAGCACTGATATCTCATCGCCAGCACTGATATCCCACCCCGAGCACTGATATCTCATCCACAGCATGCATATCCCACCCCAGGAATGATATCCCACCCCAGCACTGATATCCCACCCCCAGCACAGATATCCCCACGCTAGCACTGATAACCCACCCCCCAGCACCGATATACCACCCCAGTACTGATATCCCAACCCCAGCACTGATATCCCACCCCCAGCACTGATATCGTAACCACAGCACTGATATCCCAACCCCAGCACTGATATCCCAACCCCAGCACTGATATCCCAACCCCAGCACTGATATCTCACTCCCAGCACTGATATCCCAACCCCAGCACTGATATACTACCCCAGCACTGATAACTCATTCCCAGCACAGATATCCCACCCCCAGCACTGATAAACCAACCCCAGCACTGATATCTCACTTCTAGCAATGATATCTCATCCCCAGCATAGATATCTCATCCCCAGTACTGCTATTTCACTCCCAGCACTGATATCTCACTCCCAGCACTGATATCTCATCCTCAGCACTGATATCTCATCCCCAGCACTGATATCTCACTCCCAGCACTGATATCCCACTCCCAGCACTGATATCTCACCCCAGCACTGATATCTCACTCCCAGCACTGATATCTCAACCCTAGCACAGATATCTCACGCCAGCATTGATATCTCATCCCCAGCATAGATATCTCATCCCCAGTACTGCTATTTCACTCCCAGCACTGATATCTCACTCCCAGCACTGATATCTCATCCTCAGCACTGATATCTCATCCTCAGCACTGATATCTCATCCCCAGCACTGATATCTCACTCCCAGCACTGATATCCCACTCCCAGCACTGATATCCCAACTCCAGCACTGATATCCCACCCCCAGCATTGATATCTCATCCCCAGCACAGATATCCTACCCGCAGCACTGATATCTCATTCCCAGCAGTGATATCTCACTCCCAGCACTGATATCCCACCCCCAGCACTGATATCTCATCCACAGCTCGCATATCACACCCCCAGCACTGTTATCCCACCCCAGCACTGATATCCCACCCCCACCACTGATATCCCACCCCCAGCATCGATATCCCACCCAGAGGAGTGATATCTGATCCCCAGCACTGATATCCCACTCCCAGCACCGATATCCCATCCCCAGCACAGATACCCCAACCCCAGTACTGATATCTCATCCAGAGCATGCATGTCCCACACCCAGCACTGATATCCCACCACCAGCACTGATATCTCATCCACAGCATGCACATCCCACCCCCAGCACTGATATCCCACCCCAGCATTGATATCCCATCCAGAGGAGTGATATCCCACGCCAGCACTGATATCCTACCCCCAGCACTGATATCCCACCCCAGCACTGATATCCCACCTCTAGCACCAATATCCCACCCAGAGGAGTGATACCTCACCCTCAGCACTGATATCCCACCCCAGCACTGATATCCCACCCCAGCACTGATATCCCACCCCCAGCACAGATATCCCAACCCTAGCACTGATAACCCACCCCCGGCACCGATATACCACCCCAGTACTGATATCCCAACCCCAGCACTGACATCCCTCCCCAGCACTGATATCGTAACCCCAGCACTGATATCTCACTCCCAGCACTGATATCTCACTCCCAGCACTGATATCCCACTCCCAGCACTGATATCCCACCCCCAGCACTGATATCTCACTCCCAGCACTGATATCCCAACCCCCAGTACTGATATCCCAACCCCAGTACTGATATCCCACCCCCAGCACTGATATCGTAACCCCAGCACTGATATCCCAACCCCCAGCACTGATATCCCAACCCCAGCACTGATATCCCACCCCAGCACTGATATCTCATTCCCAGCACAGATATCCCACCCCTAGCACTGATATCCCACCCCCAGCACTGATATCGTAACCCTAGCACTGATATCCCAACCCCCAGCACTGATATCCCAACCCCAGCACTGATATCCCACCCCAGCACTGATATCCCACCCCCAGCACAGATATCCCAACCCCAGCACTGACATCCCACCCCCAGCACTGATATCTCACTCCCAGCACTGATATCTCACTCCCAGCACTGATATCTCATCCTCAGCACTGATATCTCATCCCCAGCACTGCTATCTCACTCCCAGCACTGATATCCCACTCCCAGCACTGATATCTCACCCCTAGCACAGATATCTCACTCCCAGCACTGATATCCCACTCCCAGCACTGATATCTCATCCTCAGCACTGATATCTCATCCCCAGCACTGCTATCTCACTCCCAGCACTGATATCCCACTCCCAGCACTGATATCTCACCCCTAGCACAGATATCTCACGCCAGCATTGATATCTCCCTCCGGCACTGATATCCCACCCCAGCACTGATATCCCAAGCCAGCACTGATATCCCATCCCCAGCACAGATATCTCATTCCCAGCACTGATATCCCACCCCCAGCACTGATATCTCATCCACAGCTCGCATATCCCACCCCCAGCACTGATATCCTACCCCCAGCACTGATATCCCACCCCCAGCACTGATATCTCATCCACAGCTCGCATATCCCACCCCCAGCACTGATATCCTACCCCCAGCACTGATATCGCACCCCAGCACTGATATCCCAACCCCCAGCACTGATATCCCAACCCCCAGCACTGATATCCCAACCCCAGCACTGATATCCCACCCCAGCACTGATATCCCAACCCCAGCACTGACATCCCACCCCCAGCACTGACATCCCACCCCCAGCACTGATATCTCACTCCCAGCACTGATATCTCACTCCCAGCACTGATATCCCACTCCCAGGACTGATATCCCACCCCTAGCACTGATATCCCACCCCCAGCACTGATATCGTAACCCCAGCACTGATATCCCAACCCCCAGCACTGATATCCCAACCCCCAGCACTGATATCCCAACCCCCAGCACTGATATCCCAACCCCAGCACTGATATCCCACCCCAGTACTGATATCTCATTCCCAGCACAGATATCCCACCCCTAGCACTGATAAATCAACCCCAGCACTGATATCTCACTCCGAGCACTGATATCTCATCCTCAGCACTGATATCTCATCCCCAGCACTGCTATCTCACTCCCAGCACTGATATCCCACTCCCAGCACTGATATCTCACCCCTAGCACAGATATCTCACTCCCAGCACTGATATCCCACTCCCAGCACTGATATCTCATCCTCAGCACTGATATCTCATCCCCAGCACTGCTATCTCACTCCCAGCACTGATATCCCATCCCAGAACTGATATCCCATCCCCAGCACAGATACCCCAACCCCAGTACTGATATCTCATCCAGAGCATGCATGTCCCACACCCAGCACTGATATCCCACCACCAGCACTGATATCTCATCCACAGCATGCACATCCCACCCCCAGCACTGATATCCCACCCCAGCATTGATATCCCATCCAGAGGAGTGATATCCCACGCCAGCACTGATATCCTACCCCCAGCACTGATATCCCACCCCAGCACTGATATCCCACCTCTAGCACCAATATCCCACCCAGAGGAGTGATACCTCACCCTCAGCACTGATATCCCACCCCAGCACTGATATCCCACCCCCAGCACAGATATCCCAACCCTAGCACTGATAACCCACCCCCGGCACCGATATACCACCCCAGTACTGATATCCCAACCCCAGCACTGACATCCCACCCCAGCACTGATATCGTAACCCCAGCACTGATATCCCACCCCCAGCACTGATATCTCACTCCCAGCACTGATATCTCACTCCCAGCACAGATATCCCACTCCCAGCACTGATATCCCACCCCCAGCACTGATATCTCACTCCCAGCACTGATATCCCAACCCCCAGTACTGATATCCCAACCCCAGTACTGATATCCCACCCCCAGCACTGATATCGTAACCCCAGCACTGATATCCCAACCCCCAGCACTGATATCCCAACCCCAGCACTGATATCCCACCCCAGCACTGATATCTCATTCCCAGCACAGATATCCCACCCCTAGCACTGATATCCCACCCCCAGCACTGATATCGTAACCCTAGCACTGATATCCCAACCCCAGCACTGATATCCCACCCCCAGCACTGATATCGTAACCCTAGCACTGATATCCCAACCCCCAGCACTGATATCCCAACCCCAGCACTGATACCCCACCCCAGCACTGATATCCCACCCCCAGCACAGATATCCCAACCCCAGCACTGACATCCCACCCCCAGCACTGATATCTCACTCCCAGCACTGATATCTCACTCCCAGCACTGATATCCCACTCCCAGGACTGATATCCCACCCCTAGCACTGATATCCCACCCCCAGCACTGATATCGTAACCCCAGCACTGATATCCCAACCCCCAGCACTGATATCCCAACCCCCAGCACTGATATCCCAACCCCCAGCACTGATATCCCAACCCCAGCACTGATATCCCACCCCAGCACTGATATCTCATTCCCAGCACAGATATCCCACCCCTAGCACTGATAAACCAACCCCAGCACTGATATCTCACCCCTAGCACAGATATCTCACTCCCAGCACTGATATCCCACTCCCAGCACTGATATCTCATCCTCAGCACTGATATCTCATCCCCAGCACTGCTATCTCACTCCCAGCACTGATATCCCATCCCAGAACTGATATCCCATCCCCAGCACAGATACCCCAACCCCAGTACTGATATCTCATCCAGAGCATGCATGTCCCACACCCAGCACTGATATCCCACCACCAGCACTGCTATCTCATCCACAGCATGCACATCCCACCCCCAGCACTGATATCCCACCCCAGCATTGATATCCCATCCAGAGGAGTGATATCCCACGCCAGCACTGATATCCTACCCCCAGCACTGATATCCCACCCCAGCACTGATATCCCACCTCTAGCACCAATATCCCACCCAGAGGAGTGATACCTCACCCTCAGCACTGATATCCCACCCCAGCACTGATATCCCACCCCCAGCACAGATATCCCAACCCTAGCACTGATAACCCACCCCCGGCACCGATATACCACCCCAGTACTGATATCCCAACCCCAGCACTGACATCCCACCCCAGCACTGATATCGTAACCCCAGCACTGATATCTCACTCCCAGCACTGATATCTCACTCCCAGCACTGATATCCCACTCCCAGCACTGATATCCCACCTCAGCACTGATATCCCATCCCAGCACTGATATCCCACCCCCAGCACTGATATCTCATTCCCAGCACAGACATCCCACCCCAGCACAGATATCTCACTCCCAGCACAGATATCTCACTCCCAGCACTGATATCCCACCCCCAGCACTGACATCCCACTCGCAGCACTGATATCTCATTCCCAGCACTGATATCTCATCCCCAGCACTGATATCCCACTCCCAGCACTGATATCCCACTCCCAGCACTGATATCTCACCACAGCAGAGATATCCCACCACAGCACTGATATCTCATCGCCAGCACTGATATCCCACCCCCAGCACTGATATCCCACCACCAGCACTGATATCTCATCCACAGCATGCACAGCCCACCCCCAGCACTGATATCCCACCTCAGCACTGATATCCCACCCAGAGGAGTGATATCCCACGCCAGCACTGATATCCTACCCCCAGCACTGATATCCCACCGCAGCACTGATATCCCACCTCCAGCACCAATATCCCACCCAGAGGAGTGATACCTCACCCTCAGCACTGATATCCCATCCCAGCACTGATATCCCACTACAGCACAGATATCCCCACCCTAGCACTGATAACCCACCCCCGGCACCGATATACCACCCCAGTACTGATATCCCAACCCCAGCACTGATATCCCACCCCCAACACTGATATCCCACTTCTAGCACTGATATCTCATTCCCAGCACTGATATCGCACTCCCAGCACTGATATCTCACTCCCAGCACTGATATCCCACCCCCAGCACTGATATCTCACCCCAGCACTGATATTTCACTCCCAGCACTGATATCCCAACCCCAGCACTGATATCTCATCCCCAGCATAGATATCTCATCCCCAGTACTGCTATTTCACTCCCAGCACTGATATCTCACTCCCAGCACTGCTATCTCACTCCCAGCACTGATATCCCACTCCCAGCACTGATATCTCACCTCAGCACTAATATCTCACTCCCAGCACTGATATCTCACCCCTAGCTCAGATATTTCACTCCAGCATTGATATCTCCCTCCAGCACTGATATCCCACCCCAGTACTGATATCCCACCCCCAGCACAGATATCCTACCCGGAGCACTGATATCTCACTCCCAGCACTGATATCCCACCCCCAGCACTGATATGTCATCCCCAGCACTGATATCCCACCCCCAGCACTGATATCTCATCCACAGCTCGCATATCCCACCCCCAGCACTGTTATCCTACCCACAGCACTGATATCCCAACCCCAGCATTGATATCCCACCCCCAGCATCGATATCCCACCCAGAGGAGTGATATCTGATCCCCAGCACTGACATCTCACCCGTGGCAGAGATATCTCATCCCCAGCACTGATATCTCACTCCCAGCACTGATATCCCATCCCAGAACTGATATCCCACCCCAGCACTGATATCCCATCCCCAGCACAGATACCCCACCCCCAGAACTGATATCTCATCCACAGCATGCATGTCCCACACCCAGCACTGATATCCCACCCCCAGCACTGATATCCCACCCCAGCATTGATATCCCATCCAGAGGAGTGATATCCCACGCCAGCACTGATATCCCACCTCCAGCACCAATATCCCACCCAGAGGAGTGATACCTCACCCTCAGCACTGATATCCCACCCCAGCACTGATATCCCACCCCCAGCACAGATATCTCACTCCGAGCACTGATATCCCATCCCCAACACTGAGATCTCACTCCCAGCACTGATATCTCACTCCCAGCACTAATACCCACTGCCAGCACTGACATCTCACCCCTAACAGTGATATCTCATTCCCAGCACTGATATCACACTCCCAGCACTGATATCTCATCCCCAGCACTGATATCCCAACTCAGCACTGATATCCTATCCCAGCACTGATATCTCACTCCCAGCACTGATATCCCACTACAGCACTGATATCCCACCCCAGCACTGATATCTCATTCCCAGCAGAGATATCCCATCCCCAGCACTGATATCGCACCTCCAGCACAGATATCTCACTCCCAGCACAGATATCTCACTCCCAGCACTGATATCTCATTCCCAGCACAGATATCCCAACCCCAGCACTGATATCGCACCTCCAGCACAGATATCTCACTCCCAGCACAGATATCTCACTCCCAGCACTGATATCTCATTCCCAGCACAGATATCCCAACCCCAGCACTGATATCCCACCCCCAGCACAGATATCTCACTCCCAGCACAGATATCTCACTCCCAGCACTGATATCTCATTCCCAGCACAGATATCCCACCCCCAGCACTGATATCCCACCCCCAGCACAGATATCTCACTCCCAGCACAGATATCTTACTCCCAGCACTGATATCGCCCCCCCCCCAGCACTGATATCTCATTCCCAGTACTGATATCCCACCCCCAGCACTGATATCCCACCTCCAGCACAGATATCTCACTCCCAGCACAGATATCTCACTCCCAGCACTGATATCGCCCCCCCAGCACTGATATCTCATTCCCAGTACTGATATCCCATCCCCAGCACTGATAGCCCACCTCCAGCACAGATATCTCACTCCCAGCACAGATATCTCACTCCCAGCACTGATATCTCATTCCCAGCACAGATATCCCACCCCCAGCACTGATATCCCACCCAGAGGAGTGATAACCCACCCCTGGACTGATACCCCACCCCAGCACTGATACCCCACCCCAGCACTGATATTCAATCCCCAGTACTGATGTCACACCCCAGCACAGATATCTCATTCCCAGCACTGATATCCCACCCCCAGCACTGAAGTCCCACCCCCAGCCCTGATATCCCACCCCCAGCACTGATATCTCACTCCCAGCACTGATATCGCCCCCCCAGCACTGATATCTCATTCCCAGTACTGATATCCCACCCCCAGCACTGATATCCCACCTCCAGCACAGATATCTCACTCCCAGCACAGATATTTCACTCCCAGCACTGATATCGCCACCCCAGCACTGATATCTCATTCCCAGTACTGATATCCCATCCCCAGCACTGATAGCCCACCTCCAGCACAGATATCTCACTCCCAGCACAGATATCTCACTCCCAGCACTGATATCTCATTCCCAGCACAGATATCCCACCCCCAGCACTGATATCCCACCCAGAGGAGTGATAACCCACCCCTGGCACTGATATCTCATTCCCAGCACAGATATCCCACCCCCAGCACTGATATCCCACCCTGAGGAGTGATAACCCACCCCTGGCACTGATATCTCACTCCCAGCACTTATATCCCATACCCAGCACTGATGTATCATCCACAGCATGCATATCCTAACCCCAGCAAAAATATCCCACCCTCAGCACTGATATCTCATCTCCAGCACTGATATCCCACCCCCAGCACTGATAGCCTACCCCAGCACTGATATCCCACCCCCAACACTGATATCCCACCCCAGCACTGATATCCCACCCCCAGTACTGATATCCCACCCCAGCACTGATATCCCACCCAGAGGAGTGATAACCCACCCCTGGCACTAATATCCCACCCCCAGCACTGATATCCCACTCCCAGCACTGATATCCTACCCCTAGTACTGATATCCCACTCCCAGCACTGATATCCCACTCCCAGCACTGATATCCCACCCCCAGCTCTGATATCTTACTCCCAGCATTGATATCCCACCCCCAGCACTGATATCCCACTCCCAGCACTGATATCCTACCCCTAGTACTGATATCCCACTCCCAGCACTGATATCCTACTCCCAGCACTGATATCCCACCCCCAGCACTGATATCCCACCCTCAGCACTGATATCTCACCCCCGCACTGATATCCCACCCCCAGCACTGATATCCTACACCCAGCACTGATATCCCACTCCCAGCACTGATATCCCACCCCCAGCACTGATATCCCACCCCCAGCACTGATATCCCACCCTCAGCACTGATATCTCATCTCCAGCACTGATATCCCACCCCCAGCACTGATAGCCCACTCCCAGCACTGATATCCTAACCCCAGCACTGATATCCCACCCCCAGCACTGATATCCCACTCCCAGCACTGATATCCCACCCCAGCACTGATATCCAACCCCCAGCACTGATACCCCACCCCAGCACTGATACCCCACCCCAGCACTGATATTCAATCCCCAGTACTGATGTCACACCCCAGCACAGATATCTCATTCCCAGCACTGATATCCCACCCCCAGCACTGAAGTCCCACCCCCAGCCCTGATATCCCACCCCCAGCACTGATATTCCACTCCCAGCACTGATATCCCACTCCCAGCATGGATATCCCTCCCCCAGCTCTGATATCATACACCCAGCACTGGTATCCCACCACCAGCACTTATATCCCACTCCCAGCACTGATATCCCATCCCCAGCACTGATATCTTTCTCCCAGCACTGGTATCCCACCGTCAGCACTGATATCCCACTCCCAGCACTGATATCCCACCCCCAGCTCTGATATCTTACTCCCAGCACTAATATCCTACCCCCAGCACTGATATCCCACTCCCAGCACTGATATCCCACCCCTAGCACTGATATCCCACTCCCAGCACTGATATCCCACTCCCAGCACTGATATCCCACCCCCAGCTCTGATATCTTACTCCCAGCACTGATATCCCACCCCCAGCACTGATATCCCACTCCCAGCACTGATATCCCACCCCTAGTAATGATATCCCACTCCCAGCACTGATATCCTACTCCCAGCACTGATATCCCACCCCCAGCACTGATATCCCACCCTCAGCACTGATATCTCACCCCCGCACTGATATCCCACCCCCAGCACTGATATCCTACACCCAGCACTGATATCCCACTCCCAGCACTGATATCCCACCACCAGCACTGATATCCCACCCCCAGCACTGATATCCCACCCTCAGCACTGATATCCCACCCTCAGCACTGATATCTCACCCCCGCTCTGATATCTCACCCCCGCACTGATATCCAACCCCCAGCACTGATATCTTACACCCAGCACGGATATCCCAACCGCAGCATTGATATGCTGTGGTTCTGTTCGCCGAGCTGGGAATTTGTGTTGCAAACGTTTCGTCCCCAGTCTAGGTGACAACCTCAGTGCTTGGGAGCCTCCTGTGAAGCACTTCTGTGGTGTTTCCTCTGGCATATATAGTGGTTTGTCTCTGCCGCTTCCGGTTGTCAGTTCCAGCTGTCCGCTGTAGTGGCCGGTATAGTGGGTCCAGGTCGATGTGTTTGTTGATAGAGTTTGTGGATGAGTGCCATGCCTCTAGGAATTCCCAGGCTGTTCTTTGTTTGGCTTGACCTATAATAGTAGTGTTGTCCCAGTCAAATTCATGTTGCTTGTCGTCTGCGTGTGTGGCTACTAGGGATAGCTGGTCGTGTCGTTTCGTGGCTAGTTGGTGTTCGTTGCAACAAAAACTTCCAGCTCGGCGAACAGAACCACAGCAACGAGCACCCGAGCTACAAATCTTCGCACAAACTTTGAGCAGCACTGATATCCCACCCCCAGCACTGATATCCCACTCCCAGCACTGATATCCCACTCCCAGCACTGATATCCCACTCCCAGCACTGATATCCCACCCCTAGCACTGATATCCCACTCCCAGCACTGATATCCCACTCCCAGCACTGATATCCCACTCCCAGCACTGATATCCCACTCCCAGCACTGATACCCTACCCCCAGCACTAATATCCCACCCCAGCACAGAAATCCCACCCCCAGCACTGAAATCCCACCCCCAGCACTGAAATCCCACCCCCAGCACTGATATCCCACTCCCAGCACTGATATCCTACCCCCAGCACTGAAATCCCACCCCCAGCACTGATATCTCACTCCCAGCACTGATATCGCACCCCCAGCACTGATATCGCACCCCCAGCACTGATATCGCACCCCCAGCACTGATATCCCACTCCCAGCACTGATATCCCACTCACAGCACTGATATCCCCCCGCCAGCACTGATATCCCACCCCCAGCACTGATGTCTTACTCCCAGCACTGATATCCCACCCCCAGCACTGATATCCCACCCCCTGCACGGATATCCCACCCCCAGCACTGATATCCCACCCCCTGCACTGATATCCCACTCCCAGCACTGATATCCCACCCCTAGCACTGATGTCCCACCCCAGCACTGATATCACACCCCTATCACTGATATCTCACCCCCAGCACTGATATCCCACCCCCAGCACTGATATCCCACCCCGAGCACAGATATCCCACCCCTATCACTGATATCCCACCCCCAGCACTGATATCCCACCCCCAGCACTGCTATCCCACCCCCATCACTGATATCCATCCCTATCACTGATATCCCACCCCCAGCACTGATATCCCACCCCCAGCACTGATATCCCACCCCCAGCACTGATATCCACCCCTATCACTGATATCCCACCCCCAGCACTGATGTCCAACCCCCGGCACTGATATCCCACCCCCGGCACTGGTATCCCACCCCCGGCACTGATATCCCACCCCCAGCACTGATATCCCACCCCCAGCACTGATATCTCACCCCCAGCACTGATATCCCACCCCCAGCACTGATATCCCACCCCCAGCACTGATATCCCACCCCCAGCACTGATATCCCACCCCTATCACTGATATCCCACCCCCAGCACTGATATCCCACCCCCAGCACTGATATCCCACTCCTATCACTGATATCCACCCCTATCACTGATATCCCATCCCCGGCACTGGGATCCCCCCCCCGGCACTGGTATCCCACCCCCGGCACTGATATCCCACCCCCGGCACTGATATCCCACCCCTATCACTGATATCTCACCCCCAGCACTGATATCCCACCCCCAGCACTGATATCCCACCCCCAGCACTGATATCCCACCCCCAGCACTGATATCCCACCCCTATCACTGATATCCCACCCCCAGCACTGATATCCCACCCCCAGCACTGATATCCCACCCCCAACACTGATGTTCCACCCCAGCACTGATGTCCCACCCCCAGCACTGATGTCCCACCCCCAGCACTGATGTCCCACCCCCAGCACTGATATATTTCTCCCAGCACTGATATCCCCCCGCCAGCACTGATATCCCACCCCCAGCACTGATGTCTTACTCCCAGCACTGATATCCCACCCCCAGCACTGATATCCCACCCCCTGCACTGATATCCCACCCCCAGCACTGATGTCTTACTCCCAGCACTGATATCCCACCCCCAGCACTGATATCCCACCCCCTGCACTGATATCCCACCCCCAGCACTGATATCCCACCCCCTGCACTGATATCCCACTCCCAGCACTGATGTCCCACCCCTAGCACTGATGTCCCACCCCCAGCACTGATAACCCACTCCCAGCACTGATGTCCCACCCCCAGCACTGATGTCCCACCCCCAGCACTGATGTCCCACCCCCAGCACTGATATCTTTCTCCCAGCACTGATATCCCCCGCCAGCACTGATATCCCACCCCCAGCACTGATATCCCACCCCCGGCACTGATATCCCACCCCCAGCACTGATGTCTTACTCCCAGCACTGATATCCCACCCCCAGCACTGATATCCCACCCCCTGCACTGATATCCCACCCCCAGCACTGATATCCCACCCCCTGCACTGATATCCCACTCCCAGCACTGATGTCCCACCCCTAGCACTGATGTCCCACCCCCAGCACTGATAACCCACTCCCAGCACTGATGTCCCACCCCCAGCACTGATGTCCCACCCCCAGCACTGATGTCCCACCCCCAGCACTGATATCTTTCTCCCAGCACTGATATCCCCCGCCAGCACTGATATCCCACCCCCAGCACTGATGTCTTACTCCCTACACTGATATCCCACCCCCAGAACTGACATCCCACCCCCAGCACTGATGTCCCACCCCCAGCACTGATATCCCACTCCCTGCACTGATGTCCCACCCCCAGCACTGATATCCCACCCCCAGCACTGATGTCTTACTCCCAGCACTGATATCCCACCCCCAGAACTGACATCCCATCCCCAGCACTGATATCGCACTCCCAGCACTGATGTCCCACCCCCAGCACTGATGTCCCACTCCCAGCACTGATATCTTACTCCCAGCACTGATATCCCACTCACAGCACTGATATCCCCCTCCCAGCACTGATATCCCACCCCTAGCACTGATATCCCACTCCCAGCACTGATATCCCACCCCCATCACTGATATCCCACCCCTGCACTGATATCCCACCCCTATCTCTGATATCCCACCCCTATCACTGATTTCCACCCCTATCACTGATATCCCACCCCCAGCACTGATATCCAACCCCCAGCACTGATATCCCACCCCCAGCACTGATATCCCACCCCCAGCACTGATATCCACCCCTATCACTGATATCCCACCCCCAGCACTGATGTCCAAACCCCAGCACTGATATCCCACCCCTATCACTGATATCCCACCCCTATCACTGATATCCCACCCCCAGCACTGATATCCCACCCCCAGCACTGATATCCCACCCCCAGCACTGATACCCACCCCTATCACTGATATCCCACCCCAGCACTGATATCTCACTCCCAGCACTGATATCCCACCCCCAGCACTGATATCCCACCACCAGCACCGATATCTCATCCCCAGCACTGATATCCCACCCGCAGCATTGATATCTCTTCTCCAGCACTGATATCCCACCCCCAGCACTGATAGCCCACCCCAGCACTGATATCCCACCCCAGCACTGATATCCCACCCCCAGCACTGATATCCCACCCCAGCACTGATATCCCACCCCCAGCACTGATAACCCACCCCTGGCACTGATATCTCACTCCCAGCACTTATATCTCACTCCCAGCACTGATATCCCACCCCCAGCACTGATATATCATCCACAGCATGCATATCCTAACCCCAGCAATAATATCCCACCCTCAGCACTGATATCTCATCCCCAGCACTCATATCCCACCCCCAGCACTGATATCCGACCCCAGCACTGATATCCCACCCAGAGGAGTGATAACCCACCCCTGGCACTAATATCTCACTCCCAGCACTTATATCCCACCCCCAACACTGATAGCCCACCCCAGCACTGATATCCCACCCCCAACGCAGATATCCCACCCCAGCACTGATATCCCACCCCCAGTACTGATATCCCACCCAGAGGAGTGATAACCCACCCCGGCACTGATATCTCACTCCCAGCACTTATATCCCATACCCAGCACTGATGTATCATCCACAGCACGCATATCCTAACCCCAGCAATAATATCCCATCCTCAGCACTGATATCTCACCCCCAGCACTGATATCTCACCCCCAGCACTGATATCCCACTCCCAGCACTGATATCCTATCACCAGCACCGATATCTCATCCCCAGTGCTGATATCCCACCCGCAGCATTGATATATCATCCACAGCACTGATATCCTAACCCCAGCAATAATATCCCACCCTCAGCACTGATATCTCATCTCCAGCACTGATATCCCACCCTCAGAACTGATATCTCACCCCCGCACTGATATCCCACCCCCAGCACTGATATCCTACACCCAGCACTGATATCCCACCCCCAGTACTGATATCCCACCCCAGCACTGATATCCCACCCAGAGGAGTGATAACCGACCCCTGGCACTGATATCTCACTCCCAGCGCTTATATCTCACTCCCAGCACTGATATCCCACCCCCAACACTGATATCCCACCCCAGCACTGATATCACACCCCTATCACTGATATCTCACCCCCAGCACTGATATCCCACCCCCAGCACTGATATCCCACCCCCAGCACTGCTATCCCACCCCCATCACTGATATCCATCCCTATCACTGATATCCCACCCCCAGCACTGATATCCCACCCCCAGCACTGATATCCCACCCCCAGCACTGATATCCACCCCTATCACTGATATCCCACCCCCAGCACTGATGTCCAACCCCCAGCACTGATATCCCACCCCCGGCACTGATATCCCCCCCCCCCCCCCGGCACTGGTATCCCACCCCCGGCACTGATATCCCACCCCCAGCACTGATATCCCACCCCCAGCACTGATATCTCACCCCCAGCACTGATATCCCACCCCCAGCACTGATATCCCACCCCCAGCACTGATATCCCACCCCCAGCACTGATATCCCACCCCATCACTGATATCCACCCCCAGCACTGATATCCCACCCCCAGCACTGATATCCCACCCCCTGCACTGATATCCCACTCCTATCACTGATATCCACCCCTATCACTGATATCCCATCCCCGGCACTGGTATCCCCCCCCCCCGGCACTGGTATCCCACCCCCGACACTGATATCCCACCCCCGGCACTGATATCCCACCCCTATCACTGATATCTCACCCCTAGCACTGATATCCCACCCCCAGCACTGATATCCCACCCCCAGCACTGATATCCCACCCCTATCACTGATATCCCACCCCCAGCACTGATATCCCACCCCCAGCACTGATATCCCACCCCCAACACTGAGAGCCCACCCCAGCACTGATATCCCACCCCCAATGCAGATATCCCACCCCAGCACTGATATCCCACCCCCAGTACTGATATCCCACCCCAGCACTGATATCCCACCCAGAGGAGTGATAACCCACCCCTGGCACTGATATCTCACTCCCAGCACTGATATCCCATACCCAGCACTGATGTATCATCCACAGCACGCATATCCTAACCCCAGCAATAATATCCCATCCTCAGCACTGATATCTCACCCCCAGCACTGATATCCCACCCCCAGCACTGATATCCTACCACCAGCACCGATATCTCATCCCCAGTGCTGATATCCCACCCGCAGCATTGATATATCATTCACAGCACTGATATCCTAACCCCAGCAATAATATCCCACCCTCAGCACTGATATCTCATCTCCAGCACTGATATCCCACCCTCAGCACTGATATCTCACCCCCGCACTGATATCCCACCCCCAGCACTGATATCCTACACCCAGCACTGATATCCCACCCCCAGTACTGATATCCCACCCCAGCACTGATATCCCACCCCAGCACTGATATCCCACCCAGAGGAGTGATAACCCACCCCTGGCACTGATATCTCACTCCCAGCGCTTATATCTCACTCCCAGCACTGATATCCCACCCCCAACACTGATATCCCGCCCCAGCACTGATATCCCACCCCTATCACTGATATCCCACCCCAGCACTGATATCCTACCCCCAGCACTGATATCCCACCCCTATCACTGATATCCAACCTCCAGCACTGATATCCCACCCCCAGCACTGATATCCCACCCCCAGCACTGATATCCACCCCTATCACTGATATCCCACCCCCAGCACTGATGTCCAACCCCCAGCACTGATATCCCACCCCCAGCACTGATATCCCCCCCCCGGCACTGGTATCCCACCCCCGGCACTGATATCACGCCCCCGGCACTGATATCCCACCCCCAGCACTGATATCTCACCCCTATCACTGATATCCCACCCCCAGCACTGATATCCCACCCCCAGCACTGATATCCCACGCCCAGCACTGATATCCCACCCCTATCACTGATATCCCACCCCCAGCACTGATATCCCAACCCCAGCACTGATATCCCAACCCCAGCACTGATATCCCACTCCTATCACTGATATCCACCCCTATCACTGATATCCCATCCCCGGCACTGGTATCCCCCCCCCCCCCCCCCCCCGGCACTGGTATCCTACCCCCGGCACTGATATCCCACCCCCGGCACTGATATCCCATCCCCAGCACTGATATCTCACCCCTATCACTGATATCCCACCCCCAGCACTGATATCCCACCCCCGGCACTGATATCCCACCCCCAGCACTGATATCCCACCCCCAGCACTGATATCCCACCCCCAGCACTGATATCCACCCCTATCACTGATATCCAACCCCCAGCACTGATATCCACCCCCAGCACTGATATCCCACTCCCAGCACTGATATCCCACCCCTATCACTGATATCCAAGCCCCAGCACTGATATCCCACCCCCAGCACTGATATCCCCCCCCAGCACTGATACCCCCCCAGCACTGATATCCCACCCTCAGCACTGATATCCCACCCCCAGCACTGATACCCCCCCAGCACTGATATCCCACCCCCAGCACTGATATCCCACCCCTAGCTCTGATATCCACCCCTATCACTGATATCCAACCCCCAGCACTGATATCCCACCCCCAGCACTGATATCCCCCCCAGCACTGATATCCCACCCCCAGCACTGATACCCCCCCCAGCACTGATATCCCACCCTCAGCACTGATATCCCAGCCCCAGCACTGATATCCCCCCCCACCAGCACTGGTATCTCCCCCCCCAGCACTGATACCCCGCCAGCACTGATACCCCCCCCAAGCATTGATACCCCCCCAGCACTGATACCCCCCCAGCACTGATACCCCCCCAGCACTGATATCCCCCCTCTCAGCACTGATACCCCCCCCCAGCACTGATATCCCCCCCCAGCACTGATATCCCCCCCACCAGCACTGGTATCTCCCCCCCCAGCACTGATATCCCCCCCCCAGCACTGATATCCCCCCCCAGCACTGATATCCCCCCCACCAGCACTGGTATCTCCCCCCCCAGCACTGATACCCCCCCAGCACTGATACCCCCCCCAAGCATTGATACCCCCCCAGCACTGATACCCCCCCAGCACTGATACCCCCCCAGCACTGATATCCCCCCTCTCAGCACTGATACCCCCCCCCCCAGCACTGATATCCCCCCCCAGCACTGATATCCCCCCCACCAGCACTGGTATCTCCCCCCCCAGCACTGATATCCCCCCCCCAGCACTGATATCCCCCCCCAGCACTGATATCCCCCCCCACCAGCACTGGTATATCCCCCCCCAGCACTGATATCCCACCCCCAGCACTGATATCCCACCCCCAGCACTGATATCCCCCCCAGCACTGATATCCCACCCCCCCAGCACTGATATCCCACCCCCTCAGCACTGATATCCCCCCCAGCACTGATATCCCCACCCCCCCAGCACTGATATCCCACCCCCTCAGCACTGATATCCCCCCCCAGCACTGATATCCCCACCCCAGCACTGATATCCCCCCCCCCAGCACTGATATCCACCCCCACCAGCACTGGTATCTCCCCCCCCAGCACTGATATCCTCCCCCCAGCACCGATATCCCCCCCCACCAGCACTGGTATCTCCCCCCCCAGCACTGATACCCCCCCCCAGCACTGATATCCCACCTCCAGCACTGATATCCCCCCCCCAGCACTGATATCCCCCCCCACCAGCACTGGTATCTCCCCCCACAGCACTGATATCCCCCCCCAGCACTGATATCCCACCCCCAGCACTGATATCCCCCCCCAGCACTGATATCCCCCCCCAGCAGTGATATCCCCCCCCCAGCACTGATATCCCCCCCCCCAGCACTGATATCCCCCCCCACCAGCACTGGTATCTCCCCCCCCAGCACTGATATCCCACCCCCAGCACTGATATCCCCCCCCAGCACTGATATCCCACCCCCCCAGCACTGATATCCCCCCCAGCACTGATATCCCCCCCCAGCACTGATATCCCCCCTCCCAGCACTGATATCCCACCCCCAGCACTGATATCCCCCCCCCAGCACTGATACCCCCCCCAGCACTGATATCCCACCCCCAGCACTGATATCCCCCCCCAGCACTGATATCCCACCCCCAGCACTGATATCCCCCCCCAGCACTGATATCCCACACCCAGCACTGATATCCCACACCCAGCACTGATATCCCACCCCCCAGCACTGATATCCCACCCCCAGTACTGATATCCCACCCCCAGCACTGATATCCCCCCCCCGCACTGATATCCCCCCCCAGCACTGATATCCCCCCCAGCACTGATATCCCACCCCCAGCACTGATATCCCCCCCCAGCACTGATATCCCCCCCCAGCACTGATATCCCACCCCCAGCACTGATACCCACCCCTATCACTGATATCCCACCCCAGCACTGATATCTCACTCCCAGCACTGATATCCCACCCCCAGCACTGATATCCCCCCCCCCAGCACTGATATCCCCCCCAGCACTGATATCCCACCCCCAGCACTGATATCCCCCCCCAGCACTGATATCCCCCCCCAGCACTGATATCCCACCCCCAGCACTGATACCCACCCCTATCACTGATATCCCACCCCAGCACTGATATCTCACTCCCAGCACTGATATCCCCCCCACAGCACTGATATCCCCCCCCAGCACTGATATCCCCCCCCAGCACTGATATCCCCCCCCCAGCACTGATATCCCCCCCCCAGCACTGATATCTCACTCCCAACACTGATATCCCCCCCCCCCAACACTGTGTAAGGAATGAGAGAATTCAAGAAGAAGTGACAAAGGAAGTGTAAATTAGAGATAGTGCGCTTCCAATTAAACCTGTTGGACTATAACCTGGGGTTGTGTGATTGTTAACTTTGTACACCCCAGTCCAACACCGGCATCATCAAATCATAAATTACAGATAGGTTGGGTATGTATGGGGCAGGAGGGGTTACAGAGATAGGGCGGGGGTGTAGGGGCTGGAGGGGGTTACAGAGATAGGGAGGGGGTGTAGGGGCTGGAGGGGGGTACAGAGATAGGGAGGGGGTGTAGGGGCTGGAGGGAGTTACAGAGATAGGGAGGGGGTGTAGGGGCTGGAGGGGGGTACAGAGATAGGGAGGGGGTGTAGGGGCCGGAAGGGGGTTACAGAGATAGGGAGTGAGTGTAGGGGCTGGAGGGGGTTACAGAGATAGGGAGGAGGTGTAGGGGCAGGAGGGGTTACAGAGATAGGGAGGGGGTGTAGGGGCTGGAGGGGGTTACAGAGATAGGGAGGGGGTGTAGGGGCAGGAGGGGTTACAGAGATAGGGAGGGGGTGTAGGGGCAGGAGGGGTTACAGAGATAGGGAGGGGGTGTAGGGGCAGGAGGGGTTACAGAGATAGGGAGGGGGTGCAGAGGGTTACAGAGATAGGGAGGGGGTGTCGGGGCTGGAGGAGGTTACAGAGATAGGGAGGGGGTGTAGGGCCTGGAGGGGGTTACAGAGATAGGGAGGGGGTGTAGGGGCAGGAGGGGGTTACTGAGATAGGGAGGGGGTGTAGGGGCAGGTGGGGGTTACTGAGATAGGGAGGGGGTGTAGGGGCAGGAATGGGTTACTGTGATAGGGAGGGGGTGTAGTGGCTGAAGGGGGTTACAGAGATAGGGAGGGGGTGTAGGGGCTGGAGGGGGTTACAGAGATAGGGAGTGGGTGTAGGGGCTGGAGGGGGTTACAAAGATAGGGAGGGGGTATAGGGGCTGGAGGGGGTGACAGAGATAGGGACGGGGTGTAGGGCCTGGAGGGGGTTACAGAGATAGGGAGGGTGTGTAGGGGCTGGAGAGGGTGACAGAGATAGGGAGGGGGCGTGGGGGCTGGAGGGGGTTACAGAGATAGGGAGGGGGTGTACTGGCAGAAGGGAGTTACAGAGATAGGGAGGGGGTGTAGGGGCTGGAGAGGGTGACAGAGATAGGGAGGGGGTGTAGTGGCTTGAGGGGCTTACAGAGATAGGGAGGGGGTGTAGGGGCTGGAGGGGGTTACAGAGATAGGGAGGGGGTGTAGGGGCTGGAGGGGGTTACAGAGATAGGGAGGGGGTGTAGGGGCTGGAGGGGGGTACAGAGATAGGGAGGGGGTGTAGGGGCTGGAGGGAGTTACAGAGATAGGGAGGGGGTGTAGGGGCTGGAGGGGGGTACAGAGATAGGGAGGGGGTGTAGGGGCCGGAAGGGGGTTACAGAGATAGGGAGTGAGTGTAGGGGCTGGAGGGGGTTACAGAGATAGGGAGGAGGTGTAGGGGCAGGAGGGGTTACAGAGATAGGGAGGGGGTGTAGGGGCTGGAGGGGGTTACAGAGATAGGGAGGGGGTGTAGGGGCAGGAGGGGTTACAGAGATAGGGAGGGGGTGTAGGGGCAGGAGGGGTTACAGAGATAGGGAGGGGGTGTAGGGGCAGGAGGGGTTACAGAGATAGGGAGGGGGTGCAGAGGGTTACAGAGATAGGGAGGGGGTGTAGGGCCTGGAGGGGGTTACAGAGATAGGGAGGGGGTGTAGGGGCAGGAGGGGGTTACTGAGATAGGGAGGGGGTGTAGGGGCAGGTGGGGGTTACTGAGATAGGGAGGGGGTGTAGGGGCAGGAATGGGTTACTGTGATAGGGAGGGGGTGTAGTGGCTGAAGGGGGTTACAGAGATAGGGAGGGGGTGTAGGGGCTGGAGGGGGTTACAGAGATAGGGAGTGGGTGTAGGGGCTGGAGGGGGTTACAAAGATAGGGAGGGGGTATAGGGGCTGGAGGGGGTGACAGAGATAGGGACGGGGTGTAGGGCCTGGAGGGGGTTACAGAGATAGGGAGGGTGTGTAGGGGCTGGAGAGGGTGACAGAGATAGGGAGGGGGCGTGGGGGCTGGAGGGGGTTACAGAGATAGGGAGGGGGTGTACTGGCAGAAGGGAGTTACAGAGATAGGGAGGGGGTGTAGGGGCTGGAGAGGGTGACAGAGATAGGGAGGGGGTGTAGTGGCTTGAGGGGCTTACAGAGATAGGGAGGGGGTGTAGGGGCTGGAGGGGGTGACAGAGATAGGGAGAGGGTGTAGGGGCTGGAGGGGGTGAAAGAGATAGGGAGAGGGTGTAGTGGCTGGAGGGGTTACAGAGATAGGGAGGGGGTGTAGGGGCTGGAGGGGGTTACAGAGATAGGGAGGGGGTGTAGGGGCTGGAGGCAGGGACAGAGATAGGGAGGGGGTGGAGGGGGTTACAGAGATAGGGAGGGCGTGTAGGGGCTGGAGGGAGGGACAGAGATAGGGAGGGGGTGTAGGGGCTGGAGGGAGGGACAGAGATAGGGAGGGGGTGTAGGGGCTGGAGGGAGGGACAGAGATAGGGAGGGGGTGGAGGGGGTTACAGAGATAGGGAAAGGGTGTAGGGGCTGGAGGGAGGGACAGAGATAGGGAGGGGTGTAGGGGCTGGAGGGGGTTACAGAGATAGGGAGGGGGTGTAGGGGGTTACAGAGATAGGGAGGGGGTGTATGGCTGGTGGGGGTTACAGAGATAGGGAGGGGGTGTAGGGGCTGGAGGGGGTGTAGGGGCTGGAGGGGGTTACAGAGATAGGGAGGGGGTGTAGGGGCTGGAGGGGGTTACAGAGATAGGAAGGGGGTGTAGGGGCTGGAGGGGGGTACAGAGATAGGGAGGGGGTGTAGGGGCTGGAGGGGGGTACAGAGATAGGGAGGGGGTGTAGGGGCTGGAGGGGGTTACAGAGATAGGAAGGGGGTGTAGGGGCTGGAGGGGGGTACAGAGATAGGGAGGGGGTGTAGGGGCTGGAGGGGGGTACAGAGATAGGGAGGGGGTGTAGGGGCTGGAGGGGGTTACAGAGATAGGGAGGGGGTGTAGGGGCTGGAGGGGGTTACAGAGATAGGGAGGGGGTGTAGGGGCTGGAGGGGGTTACAGAGATAGGGAGGGGGTGTAGGGGCTGGAGGGGGGTACAGAGATAGGGAGGGGGTGTAGGGGCTGGAGGGGGTTACAGAGATAGGGAGGGGGTGTAGGGGCTGGAGGGGGTTACAGAGATAGGGAGGGGGTGTAGGGGCGGGAGGGGTTACAGAGATATGGAGGGGGTGTAGGGGCAGGAGGGGTTACAGAGATAGGGAGGGGGTGTAGGGGCAGGAGGGGGTTACAGAGATAGGGAGGGGGTGTAGGGGCTGGAGGGGGTGTAGGGGCTGGAGGGGGTTACAGAGATTGGGAGGGGGTGTAGGGGCAGGAGGGGTTACAGAGATAGGGAGGGTGTGTAGGGGCTGGAGGGGGTGTAGGGGCTGGAGGGGGTTACAGAGATAGGGAGGGTGTGTAGGGGCTGGAGGGGGTGTAGGGGCTGGAGGGGTTTACAGAGATAGGGAGGGGGTGTAGGGGCAGGAGGGGTTACAGAGATAGGGAGGGGGTGTAGGGGCAGGAGGGGTTACAGAGATATGGAGGGGGTGTAGGGGCAGGAGGGGTTACAGAGATAGGGAGGGGGTGTAGGGGCAGGAGGGGTTACAGAGATAGGGAGGGGGTGTAGGGGCAGAGGGGGTTACAGAGATAGGGAGGGGGGTGTAGGGGCAGGAGGGGTTACAGAGATAGGGAGGGGGTGTAGGGGCAGGAGGGGTTACAGAGATAGGGAGGGGGTGTAGGGGCAGGAGGGGTTACAGAGATAGGGAGGGGGTGTAGGGGCAGGAGGGGTTACAGAGATAGGGAGGGGGTGTAGGGGCAGGAGGGGTTACAGAGATAGGGAGGGGGTGTAGGGGCAGGAGGGGTTACAGAGATAGGGAGGGGGTGTAGGGGCAGGAGGGGTTACAGAGATAGGGAGGGGGTGTAGAGGGTTACAGAGATAGGGAGGGGGTGTAGAGGGTTACAGAGATAGGGAGGGGGTGTATGGGCTGGAGGGGGTTATAGAGATAGGGAGGGGGTGTAGGGGCAGGAGGGGGTTACTGAGATAGGGAGGGGGTGTAGGGGCAGGTGGAGGTTACTGAGATAGGGAGGGGGTGTAGGGGCATGAATGGGTTACTGTGATAGGGAGGGGGTGTAGGGGCTAGTGGGGATTACAGAGATAGGGAGGGGGTGTAGTGGCTGAAGGGGGTTACAGAGATAGGGAGGGGGTATAGGGGCTGGAGGGGGTTACAGAGATAGGGAGGGGGTGTAGGGGCTGGAGGGGGTTACAGAGATAGGGAGGGGGTGTAGGGGCTGGAGGGGGTTACAGAGATAGGGAGTGGGTGTAGGGGCTGGAGGGGGTTACAGAGATAGGGAGGGGGTATAGGGGCTGGAGCGGGTGACAGAGATAGGGAGGGGGTGTAGGGCCTGGAGGGGGGTTACAGAGATAGGGAGGGGGTGTAGGGGCTGGAGAGGGTGACAGACATAGGGAGGGGGTGTAGGGGCTGGAGGGGGTTACAGAGATAGGAATGGGGTGTAGGGCCTGGAGCGGGGTTACAGAGATAGGGAGGGGGTGTAGGGGCTGGAGAGGGTGACAGAGATAGGGAGGGGGTGTAGTGGCTGGAGGGGCTTACAGAGATAGGGAGGGGGTGTAGGGGCTGGAGGGGGTGACAGAGATAGGGAGAGGGTGTAGGGGCTGGAGGGGGTGACAGAGATAGGGAGAGGGTGTAGTGGCTGGAGGGGTAACAGAGATAGGGAGGGGGTGTAGGGCCTGGAGGGGGTTACAGAGATAGGGAGGGGGTGTAGGGGCTGGAGGGGGTGACAGAGATAGGGAGGGGGTGTAGGGGCTGGAGGGGGTTACAGAGATAGGGAGGGGGTGTAGGGGCTGGAGAAGGTGACAGAGATAGGGAGGCGGTGTAGGGGCTGGAGGCAGGGACAGAGATAGGGAGGGGGTGGAGGGGGTTACAGAGATAGGGAGGGGGTGTAGGGGCTGGAGGGAGGGACAGAGATAGGGAGGGGGTGTAGGGGCTGGAGGGAGGGACAGAGATAGGGAGGGGGTGGAGGGGGTTACAGAGATAGGGAGGGGGTGTAGGGGCTGGAGGGAGGGACAGAGATAGGGAGGGGGTGTAGGGGCTGGAGGGAGGGACAGAGATAGGGAGGGGTGTAGGGGCTGGAGCGGGTTACAGAGATAGGGAGGGGGTGTAGGGGCAGGAGGGGATTACAGAGATAGGGAGGGGGTGTAGGGGCAGGAGGGGTTACAGAGATAGGGAGGGGGTGTAGAGGGTTACAGAGATAGGGAGGGGGTGTAGAGGGTTACAGAGATAGGGAGGGGGTGTATGGGCTGGAGGGGGTTACAGAGATAGGGAGGGGGTGTAGGGGCAGGAATGGGTTACTGTGATAGGGAGGGGGTGTAGGGGCTAGTGGGGATTACAGAGATAGGGAGGGGGTGTAGTGGCTGAAGGGGGTTACAGAGATAGGGAGGGGGTGTAGGGGCTGGAGGGGGTTACAGAGATAGGGAGGGGGTATAGGGGCTGGAGGGGGTTACAGAGATAGGGAGGGGGTGTAGGGGCTGGAGGGGGTTACAGAGATAGGGAGGGGGTGTAGGGGCTGGAGGGGGTTACTGAGATAGGGAGGGGGTATAGGGGCTGGAGGGGGTGACAGAGATAGGGAGGGGGTGTAGGGCCTGGAGGGGGGTTACAGAGATAGGGACGGGGTGTAGGGGCTGGAGAGGGTGACAGAGATAGGGAGGGGGCGTGGGGGCTGGAGGGGGTTACAGAGATAGGGAGGGGGTGTACTGGCAGAAGGGAGTTACAGAGATAGGGAAGGGGGTGTAGGGGCTGGAGAGGGTGACAGAGATAGGGAGGGGGTGTAGTGGCTGGAGGGGCTTACAGAGATAGGGAGGGGGTGTAGGGGCCGGAGGGGGTGACAGAGATAGGGAGGGGGTGTAGGGGCTGGAGGGGGTGACAGAGATAGGGAGAGGGTGTAGTGGCTGGAGGGGTTACAGAGATAGGGAGGGGGTGTAGGGCCTGGAGGGGGGTTACAGAGATAGGGAGGGGGTGTAGGGGGTGTAGGGGCTGGAGGGGGTGACAGAGATAGGGAGAGGGTGTAGTGGCTGGAGGGGTTACAGAGATAGGGAGGGGGTGTA
>NW_028270184.1:2811166-2831166 GCF_037043375.1 Chiloscyllium plagiosum | reverse complement strand
TGTGGGGGTGTTGTGTGGGGGGTGTTGTGTGGGGGGTGGGGGGGTGTTGTGTGGGGGGTGTTGTGTGGGGAGTGTTGTGCGGGGGGTGCTGTGCGGGGGGTGTTGTGCGGGGGGGTGTTGTGCGGGGGGTGTTGTGTGGGGGTGTTGTGTGGTGGTGTTGTGTGGGGGGTGTTGTGTGGGGGGTGTTGTGTGGGGGGTGTTGTGTGGGGGGTGTTGTGTGGGGGTGTTGTGTGGGGGGTGTTGTGTGGGGGGTGGGGGGGTGTTTTGTGGGGGGTGTTTTGTGGGGAGTGTTGTGCGGGGGGTGCTGTGCGGGGGGTGTTGTGTGGGGGGTGTTGTGTGGGGGGTGTTGTGTGGGGGTGTTGTGTGGGGGGTGTTGTGTGGGGGGTGGGGGGGTGTTGTGTGGGGGGTGTTGTGTGGGGGGGTGTTGTGTGGGGGGTGTGTGTGTGGGGAGTGTTGTGCGGGGGGTGCTGTGCGGGGGGTGTTGTGCGGGGGGTGTTGTGCGGGGGTGTTGTGTGGGGGGTGTTGTGTGGGGGGTGGGGGGGTGTTTTGTGGGGGGTGTTGTGTGGGGGGTGTTGTGGGGGGGTGTTGTGTGGGGGGTGTTGTGTGGGGGGTGGGGGGGTGTTTTGTGGGGGGTGTTGTGTGGGGGGTGTTGTGGGGGGGTGTTGTGTGGGGGGTGTTGTGTGGGGGGTGGGGGGGTGTTGTGTGGGGGGTGTTGTGTGGGGGGGTGTTGTGTGGGGGGTGTTGTGTGGGGGGGTGTTGTGCGGGGAGTGTTGTGCGGGGGGTGTTGTGTGGGGGGTGGGGGGGTGTTGTGTGGGGGGTGTTGTGTGGGGGGGTGTTGTGTGGGTGGTGTTGTTTGGGGGGTGTTGTGCGGGGAGTGCTGTGCGGGGGGTGTTGTGCGGGGGGTGTTGTGTGGGGGGTGTTGTGTGGGGGGGTGTTGTGTGGGGGGTGTTGTGTGGGGGGTGGGGGGGTGTTGTGTGGGGGGTGTTGTGTGGGGGGTGGGGGGGTGTTGTGTGGGGGGTGTTGTGTGGGGGGGTGTTGTGTGGGGGGTGTTGTGTGGGGGGGTGTTGTGCGGGGAGTGCTGTGCGGGGGGTGTTGTGCGGGGGGTGTTGTGTGGGGGTGTTGTGCGGGGGGTGTTGTGTGGGGGTGTTGTGCGGGGGGTGTTGTGCGGGGGGTGTTGTGCGGGGGTGTTGTGTGGGGGTGTTGTGTGGGGGGTGTTGTGTGGGGGGTGGGGGGGTGGTGTGTGTGTTGTGCGGGTGGTGTTGTGTGGGGGTGTTGTGTGGGGGGTGTTGTGTGGGGGTGTTGTGTGGGGGGTGTTGTGTGGGGGGTGGGGGGGTGTTGTGTGGGGGGTGTTGTGTGGGGGGTGTTGTGTGGGGGGGTGTTGTGTGGGGGGTGTTGTGTGGGGGGGGGTGTTGTGTGGGGGGTGTTGTGCGGGGGGTGTTGTGTGGGGGTTTTGTGCGGGGGGTGTTGTGTGGGGGTTTTGTGTGGGGGGTGTTGTGCGGGGGGTGTTGTGCGGGGGGTGTTGTGTGGGGGTGTTGTGCGGGGGGTGTTGTGGGTGGGTGTTGTGCGGGGGGTGTTGTGCGGGGGGTGTTGTGCGGGGGGTGCTGTGTGGGGGGTATTGTGTGGGGGGTATTGTGTGGGGGTGTTGTGTGGGGGGTATTGTGTGGGGGGTATTGTGTGGGGGGTGTTGTGCGGGGGGGTGCTGTGTGGGGGGTATTGTGTGGGGGGTATTGTGTGGGGGTGTTGTGTGGGGGGTGTTGTGCGGGGGGTGTTGTGGGTGGGTGTTGTGTGGGGGGTGGGGGGTGTTGTGTGGGGGGTGTTGTGTGGGGGGTGGGGGGTGTTGTGTGGGGGGTGTTGTGTGGGGGGTGGGGGGTGTTGTGTGGGGGGTGTTGTGTGGGGGGTGGGGGGTGTTGTGTGGGGGGAGTTGTGTGGGGGGAGTTGTGTGGGGGGAGTTGTGCGGGGGGTGTTGTGTGGGGGTGTTGTGTGGGGGTGTTGTGTGGGGGGTGTTGTGTGGGGGGTGGGGGCGTGTTGTGTGGGGGGTGTTGTGTGGGGGGTGGGGGGGTGTTGTGTGGGGGGTGGGGTGGTGTTGTGTGGGGGGTGTTGTGCGGGGGGTGTTGTGTGGGGGTGTTGTGCGGGGGGTGTTGTGCGGGGGGTGTTGTGCGGGGGGTGTTGTGCGGGGGGTGTTGTGTGGGGGTGTTGTGTGGGGGGTGTTGTGTGGGGGGTGGGGGGGTGTTGTGTGGGGGGTGTTGTGTGGGGGGTGTTGTGTGGGGGGGTGTTGTGTGGGGGGTGTTGTGTGGGGGTGTTGTGGGTGGGTGTTGTGTGGGGGTGTTGTGCGGGGGGTGTTGTGTGGGGGTGTTGTGTGGGGGGTGTTGTGTGGGGGGGTGGGGGGTGTTGTGTGGGGGGGTGTTGTGTGGGGGGGTGTTGTGTGGGGGGTGTTGTGTGGGGGGGTGTTGTGTGGGGGATGTCGTGTGGGGGGTGTCGTGTGGGGGGTGTCGTGTGGGGGTGTTGTGTGGGGGTGTTGTGTAGGGGTGTTGTGTGGGGGGTGTTGTGTGGGGGTGTTGTGCGGGGGGTGTTGTGTGGGGGGTGTTGTGTGGGGGGGTGTTGTGTGGGGGGGTGTTGTGGGGGGGTGTTGTGTGGGGGGGGTTGCGTGGGGGTGTTGTGTGGGGGGGTGTTGTGTGGGGGTGTTGTGTGGGTGGTGTTTTGTGGGGGGGTGTTGTGCGGGGGGTGTTGTGTGGGGGGGTGTTGTGTGGGGGTGTTGTGTGGGGGGTGTTGTGTGGGGGGTGTTGTGTGGGGGGTGTTGTGCGGGGGTGTTGTGTGCGGGGTGTTGTGTGGGGGGGTGTTGTGTGGGGGTGTTGTGTGGGGGAGGTGTTGTGCGGGGGGTGTTGTGTGGGGGGTGTTGTGTGGGGGGTGTTGTGTGGGGGTGTTGTGTGGGGGGGGTGTTGTGCGGGGGGTGTTGTGTGGGGGGTGTTGTGTGGATGTGTTGTGTGGGGGGTGTTGTGTGGGGGGGTGTTGTGTGGGGGGTGTTGTGTGGGGGGTGTTGTGCGGGGGTGTTGTGTGGGGGGTGTTGTGCGGGGTGTGTTGTGTGGGGGGTGTTGTGTGGGGGTGTTGTGTGGGGGTGTTGTGTGTGGGTGTTGTGTGGCAGGTGTTGTGTGGGGCGTGTTGTGTGGGGGGTGTTGTGCGGGGGGTGTTGTGTGGGAGTGTTGTGTGGGGGGTGTTGTGTGGGGGGTGTTGTGTGGGGGGTGTTGTGTGTGGGAGTGTTGTGCGGGGAGTGTTGTGCGGGGGGTGTTGTGCGGGGGGTGCTGTGCGGGGGGTGTTGTGTGGGAGTGTTGTGTGGGGGGTGTTGTGTGGGGGGTGTTGTGTGGGGGGTGTTGTGTGGGGAGTGTTGTCCGGGGAGTGTTGTGTGGGGGTGTTGTGTGGGGGGTGTTGTGTGGGGGTGTTGTGTGGGGAGGTGTTATGTGGGGGTGTTGTGTGGGGTGGTGTTGTGTGGGGGTTGTTGTGTGGGGGGGTGTTGTGTGGGGGTGTTGTGTGGGGGGTGTTGTGTGGGGGTGTTGTGTGGGGGGGTGTTATGTGGGGGTGTTGTGTGGGGTGGTGTTGTGTGGGGGTGTTGTGTGGGGGGGTGTTGTGTGGGGGTGTTGTGTGGGGGGTGTTGTGTGGGGGTGTTGTGTGGGGGGGTGTTATGTGGGGGTGTTGTGTGGGGAGTGTTGTGCGGGGAGTGTTGTGCGGGGGTGTTGTGTGGGGGGGTGTTATGTGGGGGGGTGTTGTGTGGGGGTGTTGTGTGGGGGGTGTTGTGTGGGGGGGGTGTTGTGTGGGGGTGTTGTGTGGGGGGTGTTGTGTGGGGGTGTTGTGTGGGGGGGTGTTATGTGGGGGTGTTGTGTGGGGTGGTGTTGTGTGGGGGTGTTGTGTGGGGGTGTTGTGTGTGGGGGTGTTGTGTGGGGGGTGTCGTGTGGGGGTGGTTGTGTGGGGGGTGTTGTGTGTGGGGGTGTTGTGGGGGGGTGTTGTGTGGGGGGATGTCGTGTGGGGGATGTCGTGTGGGGGGTGTCGTGTGGGGGGTGTCGTGTGGGGGGTGTCGTGTGGGGGGTGTCGTGTGGGGGTGTCGTGTGGGGGGTGTTGTGTGTGGGGGTGTTGTGGGGGGGTGTTGTGTGGGGGGGTGTTGTGTGGGGGGGTGTTGTGTGGGGGGTGTTGTGTGGGGGGTGTTGTGTGGGGGGTGTTGTGTGGGGGGTGTTGTGTGGGTGTGTTGTGTGGGGTGTTGTGTGGGGGGTGTTGTGTGGGGGGTGTTGTGTGGGGGTGTTGTGTGGCAGGTGTTGTGTGGGGGTGTTGTGTGGGGGGTGTTGTGTGGGGAGCGTTATGTGGGGGGGTGTTGTGTGGGGGGTGTTGTGTGGGGGGTGTTGTGTGGGGGACGTTGTGTGGGGGGGTGTTGTGTGGGGGGGTGTTGTGTGGGGGGGTGTTGTGTGGGGGGGTGTTGTGTGGGGTGTGTTGTGTGGGGGGTGTTGTGTGGGGGGTGTTGTGTGGGGGGGTTGTTGTGTGGGGGTGTTGTGTGGGGGGGGGTGTTGTGTGGGGGGTGTTGTGTGGGGGGTGTTGTGTGGGGGTGTGTTGTGCGGGGGGTGTTGTGTGGGTGTGTTGTGTGGGGGGGTGTTGTGTGGAGGGTGTTGTGGGGGGTGTTGTGTGGGGGGTGTTGTGCGGGGGGTGTTGTGTGGGGGGTGTTGTGTGGGGGTGTTGTGTGGGGGGTGTTGTGTGGGGGGTGTGTGTGGGGGGGTGTTGTGTGGGGGGTGTTGTGTGGGGGGTGTTGTGTGGGGGTGTTGTGTGGGGGGGTGTTATGTGGGGGTGTTGTGTGGGGTGGTGTTGTGTGGGGGTGTTGTGTGGGGGGTGTTGTGCGGGGGGTGTTGTGTGGGGAGCGTTATGTGGGGGGGTGTTGTGTGGGGGGTGTTGTGTGGGGGGTGTTGTGTGGGGGTGTTGTGTGGGGGGGGTGTTATGTGGGGGTGTTGTGTGGGGTGGTGTTGTGTGGGGGGTGTTGTGTGGGGGGTGTTGTGCGGGGGTGCTGTGCGGGGGGTGCTGTGCGGGGGGTGTTGTGCGGGGGGTGCTGTGCGGGGGGTGCTGTGCGGGGGGTGTTGTGCGGGGGGTGTTGTGTGGGGGGTGTTGTGTGGGGGGTGTTGTGTGGGGGGTGTTGTGTGGGGAGTGTTGTGCGGGGGGTGTTGTGTGGGGGGGTGTTGTGTGGTGGGTGTTGTGTGGGGAGTGTTGTGCGGGGGGTGTTGTGCGGGGGGTGTTGTGTGGGGGGTGTTGTGCGGGGGGTGCTGTGCGGGGGGTGTTGTGTGGGGGGGTGTTGTGCGGGGGGTGTTGTGTGCGGGGGTGTTGTGTGGTGGGTGTTGTGTGGGGGGGTGTTGTGTGGGGAGTGTTGTGCGGGGGGTGTTGTGCGGGGGGGTGTTGTGTGGTGGGTGTTGTGTGGGGAGTGTTGTGCGGGGAGTGTTGTGCGGGGGGTGTTGTGCGGGGGGGTGTTGTGCGGGGGGGTTGTGTGGGGGGTGTTGTGTGGGGGGTGTTGTGTGGGGGTGTTGTGCGGGGGGGTGTTGTGTGGGGGGTGTTGTGTGGGGGGTGTTGTGTGGGGGGTGTTGTGCGGGGGGGTGCTGTGCGGGGGGTGTTGTGTGGGGGGGTGTTGTGCGGGGGGTGTTGTGTGCGGGGGTGTTGTGTGGTGGGTGTTGTGTGGGGGGGTGTTGTGTGGGGAGTGTTGTGCGGGGGGTGTTGTGCGGGGGGTGTTGTGCGGGGGGTGTTGTGCGGGGGTGTTGTGCGGGGGGTGTTGTGTGGGGGGTGTTGTGTGGGGGGTGTTGTGTGGGGGGTGTTGTGCGGGGGGTGCTGTGCGGGGGGTGTTGTGTGGGGGGGTGTTGTGTGGTGGGTGTTGTGTGGGGAGTGTTGTGCGGGGGGTGTTGTGCGGGGGGTGTTGTGCGGGGGGGTGTTGTGTGGTGGGGTGTTGTGTGGTGGGGTGTTGTGTGGGGGGGTGTTGTGCGGGGGGTGTTGTGTGGGGGTGTTGTGCGGGGGGGTGTTGTGCGGGGGGGTGTTGTGTGGGGGGTGTTGTGTGGGGGGGTGTTGTGCGGGGGGTGTTGTGCGGGGGGTGCTGTGCGGGGGGTGTTGTGTGGGGGGTGTTGTGTGGGGGGTGTTGTGCGGGGGGTGTTGTGTGGGGGTGTTGTGTGGGGGGTGTTGTGTGGGGGGTGTGTGTGGGGGGTGTTGTGTGGGGGGTGTTGTGCGGGGGGTGTTGTGTGGGGGGGTGTGTGTGGGGGGTGTTGTGTGGGGGGTGTTGTGTGGGGGGGTGTTGTGTGGGGGGGTGTTGTGTGGGGGTGTTGTGTGGGGGGTGTTGTGTGGTGGGGTGTTGTGTGGGGGTGTTGTGTGGGGGGGTGTTGTGTGGGGGGGTGTTGTGTGGGGTGTTGTGTGGGGGGTGTTGTGTGGGGGGTGTTGTGTGGGGGGTGTTGTGTGGGGGTGTGTTGTGCGGGGGGTGTTGTGTGGGTGTGTTGTGTGGGGGGTGTTGTGTGGGGGGTGTTGTGGGGGGTGTTGTGTGGGGGGTGTTGTGCGGGGGGTGTTGTGTGGGGGGTGTTGTGTGGAGGTGTTGTGTGGGGGGTGTTGTGTGGGGGGTGTGTGTGGGGGGGTGTTGTGTGGGGGGTGTTGTGTGGGGGGTGTTGTGTGGGGGGGTGTTGTGTGGGGGGTGTTGTGTGGGGGGTGTTGTGCGGGGGGTGCTGTGCGGGGGGTGTTGTGTGGGGGGTGTTGTGTGGGGGGTGTTGTGTGGGGGGTGCTGTGCGGGGGGTGTTGTGTGGGGGGGTGTTGTGTGGTGGGTGTTGTGTGGTGGGGTGTTGTGTGGGGGGGTGTTGTGTGGGGGCTGTTGTGTGGGGGGGGGGAGTGTTGTGCGGGGAGTGTTGTGCGGGGGGTGTTGTGCGGGGGGGTGTTGTGCGGGGGGGGTGTTGTGCGGGGGGGTGTTGTGTGGGGGGTGTTGTGCGGGGGGTGTTGTGTGGGGGTGTTGTGCGGGGGGGTGTTGTGCGGGGGGGGTGTTGTGCGGGGGGGTGTTGTGCGGGGGGGTGTTGTGTGGGGGGTGTTGTGCGGGGGGTGTTGTGCGGGGGGGTGCTGTGCGGGGGTGTTGTGTGGGGGGTGTTGTGTGGGGGGTGTTGTGTGGGGGGTGTTGTGTGGGGGGGGTGTTGTGCGGGGGGTGTTGTGCGGGGGGTGCTGTGCGGGGGGTGTTGTGTGGGGGGTGTTGTGTGGGGGGTGTTGTGCGGGGGGTGTTGTGTGGGGGGGTGTGTGTGGGGGGTGTTGTGTGGGGGGTGTTGTGCGGGGGGTGTTGTGTGGGGGGGTGTTGTGTGGTGGGGTGTTGTGTGGGGGGGTGTTGTGTGGGGGGGGTGTTGTGTGGGGGGGTGTTGTGTGGGGGGTGTTGTGTGGGGGGTGTTGTGGGGGGTGTTGTGTGGGGGGTGTTGTGTGGGGGTGTTGTGTGGGGGGTGTTGTGTGGGGGTGTTGTGTGGGGGTGTTGTGTGGGGGGGGTGTTGTGTGGGGTGTGTTGTGTGGGGGGTGTTGTGTGGGGGGTGTTGTGTGGGGGGGGGTGTTGTGTGGGGTGTGTTGTGTGGGGGGTGTTGTGTGCGGGTGTTGTGTGGGGGTGTTGTGTGGGGGGTGTTGTGTGCGGGTGTTGTGTGGGGTGTGTTGTGTTGGGGGTGTTGTGTGGGGGGTGTTGTGCGGGGGGGTGTTGTGCGAGGGGTGTTGTGTGGGGGTGTTGTGTGGGGGTGTTGTGTGGGGTGTGTTGTGTGGGGGGGTGTTGTGCGGGGGTGTTGTGCGGGGGGGTGTTGTGCGAGGGGTGTTGTGTGGGGGTGTTGTGTGGGGATGTTGTGCGGGGGTGTTGTGCGGGGGGGTGTTGTGCGAGGGGTGTTGTGTGGGGGTGTTGTGTGGGGGTGTTGTGCGGGGGGTGTTGTGTGGGGGGTGTTGTGTGGGGGTGTTGTGTGGGGGGTGTTGTGTGGGGGGTTTTGTGTGGGGGTGTTGTGTGTGGGGGTGTTGTGTGTGGGGGTGTTGTGTGTGGGGGTGTTGTGCGGGGGTGTTGTGCAGGGGGTGTTGTGTGGTGGGGTGTTGTGTGGGGGGGTGTTGTGTGGGGGGGGTGTTGTGTGGGGTGTGTTGTGTGGGGGGTGTTGTGTGCGGGTGTTGTGTGGGGTGTGTTGTGTTGGGGGTGTTGTGTGGGGGGTGTTGTGTGCGGGTGTTGTGTGGGGTGTGTTGTGTGGGGGGGTGTTGTGCGGGGGGTGTTGTGCGGGGGGGTGTTGTGCGAGGGGTGTTGTGTGGGGGTGTTGTGTGGGGGGTGTTGTGCGGGGGGGTGTTGTGCGAGGGGTGTTGTGTGGGGGTGTTGTGTGGGGGTGTTGTGTGGGGGGTGTTGTGTGGGGAGTGTTGTGTGGGGGTGTTGTGGGGGGTGTTGTGCGGGGGGTGTTGTGTGGGGGGGTGTTGTGTGGGGGGGTGTTGTGCGGGGGGTGTTGTGCGGGGGGTGTTGTGTGGGCTTGGGGGGGTGTTGTGTGGTGGGGTGTTGTGTGGGGGTGTTGTAGGGGGGTGGGGGGGTGTTGTGTGGGGGTTGTTGTGCGGGGGGTGTTGTGTGGGTGTGTTGTGTGGGGGGTGTTGTGTGGGGGGTGTTGTGCGGGGGGTGTTGTGTGTGGGTGTTGTGTGGGGGGTGTTGTGTGGGGGGTGTTGTGGGGGGTGTTGTGTGGGGGGTGTTGTGCGGGGGGTGTTGTGTGTGGGGGTGTTGTGCGGGGGTGTTGTGCGGGGGGTGTTGTGTGGTGGGGTGTTGTGTGGGGGGGTGTTTTGTGGGGGGGGTGTTGTGTGGCGGGTGTTGTGCGAGGGGTGTTGTGCGGGGGGTGTTGTGTGGGGGGGTGTTGTGTGGGGGGTTTTGTGTGGGGGGGTGTTGTGTGGGGGGTGTTGTGTTGGGGGTGTTGTGTGGTGGGTGTTGTGTGCGGGTGTTGTGTGGGGTGTGTTGTGTGGGGGGGTGTTGTGCGGGGGGTGTTGTGTTGGGGGTGTTGTGTGGGGGGTGTTGTGTGGGGGGGTGTTGTGTGGGGGGGTGTTTTGCGGGGGGTGTTGTGCGGGGGGTGTTGTGCGGGGGGTGTTGTGTGGTGGGGTGTTGTGTGGGGGGTGTTGTAGGGGGGTGGGGGGGGTGTTGTGTGGGGGTTGTTGTGCGGGGGGTGTTGTGTGGGGGTGTTGTGTGGGGGGTGTTGTGTGGGGGTGTTGTGTGGGGGGTGTTGTGTGGTGGGGTGTTGTGTGGGGGGTGTTGTAGGGGGGTGGGGGATGTTGTGTGGGGGATGTTGTGCGGGGGGTGTTGTGTGGGGGTGTTGTGTGGGGGGTGCTGTGTGGGGGTGTTGTGTGGGGGGTGTCGTGGGGGGTGTCGTGGGGGGGGTGTTGTGTGGGGGGTGTTGTGTGGGGGGTGTCGTGTGGGGGGTGTCGTGTGGGGGGTGTTGTGCGGGGGGTCTTGTGTGGGGGGTGTGTTGAGTGGGGGCGTGTTGAGTGGGGGGGTGTTGTGTGGGGGGTGTTGTGTGGGGGGGTGTTGTGCGGGGGGTGTTGTGTGGTGGGGTGTTGATTGGGGTGGTGTTGAGTGGGGTGGTGTTGAGTGGGGGGGTGTTGTGTGGGGGGTGTTGTGTGGGGGGTGTTGAGCGGGGGGTGTTGTGTGGGGGGTGTTGTGTGGGGGGTGTTGTGTGGGGGTGTTGTGTGGGGGCGTGTTGTGCGGGGGGTGTTGTGCGGGGGTGTGTTGTGCGGGGGGGGTGTTGTGCGGGGGGTGTTGTGCGGGGGGTGTTGTGCGGGGGGGGGTTGTGTGGGGGGTGTTGTGTGGGGGTGTTGTGCGGGGGGTGTTGTGTGGGGGTGTTGTGTTGGGGGTGTTGTGTGGGGGGGTGTTGTGTGGGGGGGTGTTGTGTGGGGGGGTGTTGTGTGGGGGGGTGTTGTGTGGGGGTGTTGTGTGGGGGGTGTTGTGTGGTGGGGTGTTGTTGTGGGGGGGTGTTGTGTGGGGGGGTGTTGTGTGGGGGTGTTGTGTGGGGGTTATTGTGTGGGGGGGTGTTGTGCGGGGGTTATTGTGTGGGGGGGTGTTGTGCGGGGGGTGTTGTGTGGGGGGTGTTGTGTGGGGGGGGGTGTTGTGCGGGGGGTGTTGTGTGGGGGGTGTTGTGTGGGGGGGGTGTTGTGTGGGGTGTGTTGTGTGGGGGGTGTTGTGTGCGGGTGTTGTGTGGGGTGTGTTGTGTTGGGGGTGTTGTGTGGGGGGTGTTGTGTGCGGGTGTTGTGTGGGGTGTGTTGTGTGGGGGGGGTGTTGTGCGGGGGTGTTGTGCGGGGGGGGTGTTGTGCGAGGGGTGTTGTGTGGGGGTGTTGTGTGGGGGTGTTGTGTGGGGGTGTTGTGTGGGGGTGTTGTGTGGGGGTGTTGTGTGCGGGGTGTTGTGTGGGGTGTGTTGTGTTGGGGGTGTTGTGTGGGGGGTGTTGTGTGCGGGTGTTGTGTGGGGTGTGTTGTGTGGGGGGGTGTTGTGCGGGGGTGTTGTGCGGGGGGGTGTTGTGCGAGGGGTGTTGTGTGGGGGTGTTGTGTGGGGGTGTTGTGTGGGGGGTGTTGTGTGGGGAGTGTTGTGTGGGGGGTGTTGTGGGGGGTGTTGTGCGGGGGGTGTTGTGTGGGGAGTGTTGTGTGGGGGGTGTTGTGTGGGGGGTGTCGTGTGTGGGGGGTGTTGTGTGTGGGGTGTTGTGCGGGGGGTGTTGTGCGGGGGGTGTTGTGTGGGGCTTGGGGGGGTGTTGGGTGGTGGGGTGTTGTGTGGGGGGTGTTGTAGGAGGGTGGGGGGTGTTGTGTGGGGGTTGTTGTGCGGGGGGTGTTGTGTGGGTGTGTTGTGTGGGGGGTGTTGTGTGGGGGGGTGTTGTGCGGGGGGTGTTGTGTGGGGGGTGTTGTGTGGGGGGTGTTGTGTGTGGGTGTTGTGTGGGGGGTGTTGTGTGGGGGGTGTTGTGCAGGGGGTGTTGTGTGGTGGGGTGTTGTGTGGGGGGGGTGTTGTGTGGGGGGTGTTGTGCGAGGGGTGTTGTGCGGGGGGTGTTGTGTGGGGGGTGTTGTGTGGGGGGTGTTGTGTGGGGGGGTGTTGTGTGGGGGGTGTTGTGTTGGGGGTGTTGTGTGGTGGGTGTTGTGTGCGGGTGTTGTGTGGGGGGTGTTGTGTGGGGTGTGTTGTGTGGGGGGGTGTTGTGCGGGGGGTGTTGTGTTGGGGGTGTTGTGTGGGGAGTGTTGTGTGGGGGGTGTTGTGTGGGAGGTGTTGTGTGGGGGGTGTTGTGGGGGGTGTTGTGCGGGGGGTGTTGTGTGGGGGGGTGTTGTGTGGGGGGTGTTGTGCGGGGGGTGTTGTGCGGGGGGTGTTGTGCGGGGGGTGTTGTGCGGGGGGGTGTTGTGTGGTGGGGTGTTGTGTGGGGGGTGTTGTAGGGGGGTGGGGGGGTGTTGTGTGGGGGTTGTTGTGCGGGGGGTGTTGTGTGGGGGTGTTGTGTGGGGGGTGCTGTGTGGGGGTGTTGTGTGGGGGGTGTTGTGTGGGGCGTGGGGGGGTGTTGTGTGGGGGGGTGTTGTGTGGGGGTGTGTTGTGCGGGGGGTGTTGTGTGGGGGGTGGTGTTGTGTGGGGGGGTGTTGTGTGGGGGGTGTTGTGTGGGGGGGTGTTGTGTGGGGGTTATTGTGTGGGGGGTTATTGTGTGGGGGGTTGTTGTGTGGGGGGTGTTGTGTGGGGGGTGTTGTGTGGGGGGGGGTGTTGTGCGGGGGGTGTTGTGTGGGGGGTGTTGTGTGGGGGGGTGTTGTGTGGGGGGGGTGTTGTGTGGGGGGGTGTTGTGTGGGGGTGTTGTGTGGGGGTTATTGTGTGGGGGGGTGTTGTGTGGGGGTTATTGTGTGGGGGGTTATTGTGTGGGGGGTTGTTGTGTGGGGGGTGTTGTGTGGGGGGGTGTTGTGTGGGGGGGTGTTGTGTGGGGGGGTGTTGTGTGGGAGGTGTTGTGTGGGGGGTGTTTTGTGGGGGGGTGTTGTGTGTGGGGTGTGTTGTGTGGGGGGGGTGTTGTGTGGGGGGTGTTGTGTGGGGGGGTGTTGTGTGGGGGGGTGTTGTGTGGGGGGGTGTTGTGCGGGGGGTGTTGTGTGGGGGGGTGTTGTGTGGGGGGGTGTTGTGTGGGGGGGTGTTGTGTGGGGGGGTGTTGTGTGGGGGGGTGTTGTGTGTGGGGGGTGTTGTGGGGGGGGTGTTGTGTGGGGGGTGTTGTATGGGGGGGTGTTGTGTGGGGGGGTGTTGTGTGGGGGTTGTTGTGTGGGGGGTGTTGTGCGGGAGGTGTTGTGTGGGGGTTGTTGTGTGGGGGGTGTTGTGTGGGGGGTGTTGTGTTGGGGGGTGTTGTGTGGGGGGTGTTGTGTGGGGGGTGTTGTGTGTGGGGGGTGTTGTGTGTGGGGGGTGTTGTGTGGGGGGGTTTTGTGTGGGGGGGTGTTGTGTGGGGGGTGTTGTGTGGGGGGGGTGTTGTGTGGGGGGGTGTTGTGTGGGGGGGTGTTGTGGGGGGGGTGTTGAGCGGGGGGTGTTGTGTGGGGGGTGTTGTGTGTGGGGGTGTTGTGTGTGGGGGTGTTGTGTGGGGGGTGTTGTGTGGGGGGTGTTGAGCGGGGGGTGTTGTGTGGGGGGGTGTTGAGCGGGGGGTGTTGTGTGGGGGGTGTTGAGCGGGGGGTGTTGAGCGGGGGGGTGTTGAGCGGGGGGTGTTGTGCGGGGGGGTGTTGTGTGGGGGGTGTTGTGCGGGGGGGGTGTTGTGTGGGGGGGGTGTTGTGTGGGGGGGGTGTTGTGTGGGGGGGTGTTGTGGGGGGGGTGTTGTGTGGGGGGGGTGTTGTGTGGGGGGGGTGTTGTGTGGGGGGTTGTGTGGGGGTTGTTGTGTGGGGGGGTGTTGTTTGTGTGGGGGTGTTGTGTGGGGGGGTGTTGTGTGGGGGGGTGTTGTGTGGGGGGGTGTTGTGTGGGGGGGTGTTGTGTGGGGGGGTTGTGTGGGGGGGTTGTGTGGGGGGTGTTGTGTGTGGGGGGTGTTGTGTGTGGGGGGTGTTGTGTGGGGGGGGTGTTGTGTGGGGGGGGTGTTGTGTGGGGGTGTGTTGTGTGGGGGGTGTTGTGTGGGGGGGTGTTATTTGTGTGGGGGTGTTGTGTGGGGGGGTTGTGTGGGGGGTGTTGTGTGGGGGGGTGTTGTGTGGGGGGTGTTGTGTGGGGGGGGGTGTTGTGTGTGTGTGGGTGTTGTGTGGGGGATGTTGTGTGGGGGGGTGTTGTGTGGGGGGTGTTGTGTTGGGGGGTGTTGTGTGGGGGTGTTGTGTGGGGGGTGGGGGGGTGTTGTGTGGGGGGGTGTTGTGTGGGGGTGTTGTGTGGGGGTGTTGTGTGGGGGGGTGTTGTGTGGGGGGTGTTGTGTGGGGGTGTTGTGTGGGGGTGTTGTGCGGGGGGTGTTGTGTGGGGGGTGTTGTGTGGGGGGTGTGTGTGTGGGGGTGTTGTGTGGGGGGTGTTGTATGGGGGGTGTGTGGGGGTGTTGTATGGGGGTGTTGTGTGGGGGGGTGTTGTGTGGGGGGGTGTTGTGTGGGGGTTGTGTGTGGGGGGGTGTGGGGGGTGGGGTGTTGTGTGGGGGGTGGGGTGTTGTGTGGGGGTGTTGTATGGGGGGTGGGGTGTTGTGTGGTGGGTGTGTGTGGGGGGTGTGTGTGTGGGGGGGTGTGTGTGGGGGGTGTGTGTGGGGGGTGTTGTGTGGGGGGGGTGTTGTGTGGGGGGGGTGTTGTGTGGGGGGGGGTGTTGTGTGGGGGGGGGTGTTGTGTGGGGGGGTGTTGTGTGGGGGGGTTGTGTGGGGGCTGTTGTGTGGGGGGGGTGTTGTGTGTGTGTGGGTGTTGTGTGGGGGTGTTGTGTGGGGGGGTGTTGTTTGTGTGGGGGTGTTGTGTGGGGGGGTTGTGTGGGGGGTGTTGTGTTGGGGGGGTGTTGTGTGGGGGGGGTGTTGTGTGGGGGGGTTGTGTGGGGGGGGTTGTGTGGGGGGGTGTTGTGTGTGTGGGGGGGTGTTGTGTGGGGGGTGTTGTGTGGGGGGGTGTTGTGTGTGTGGGGGGGGGTGTGTGTGGGGGGGTTGTGTGGGGGGGTGTTGTGTGGGGGGGGTGTTGTGTGGGGGGGTGTTGTGTGGGGGGGTGTTGTGTGGGGGGGTGTTGTGTGGGGGGGGGTGTTGTGTGGGGGGGTTGTGTGGGGGGGGTTGTGTGGGGGGGTGTTGTGTGTGTGGGGGGGTGTTGTGTGGGGGGTGTTGTGTGGGGGGGTGTTGTGTGTGTGGGGGGGGTGTGTGTGGGGGGGTTGTGTGGGGGGGTGTTGTGTGGGGGGTGTTGTGTGTGTGGGGGTGTTGTGTGGGGGGTGTTGTGTGTGTGGGGGTGTTGTGTTGGGGGGTGTTGTGTGGGGGTGTTGTGTGGGGGGTGGGGGGGGTGTTGTGTGGGGGGTGTTGTGTGGGGGGTGTTGTGTGGGGGTGTTGTGTGGGGGTGTTGTGTGGGGGTGTTGTGGGGGGGTGTTGTGTGGGGGGTGTTGTGTGGGGGTGTTGTGTGGGGGTGTTGTGTGGGGGGGTGTTGTGTGGGGGGTGTTGTGTGGGGGGTGTTGTGTGGGGGGTGTGTGTGTGGGGGTGTTGTGTGGGGGGTGTTGTGTGGCGGTGTTGTGTGGGGGGGGTGTGTGTGGGGGGGGTTTGGGGGTGTTGTATGGGGGTGTTGTGTGGGGGTGTTGTGTGGGGGGTGTTGTGTGGGGGGGTGTTGTGTGGGGGTGTTGTGTGGGGGGTGTGTGTGTGGGGGGTGTGTGTGTGGGGGTGTTGTGTGGGGGGTGTTGTGTGTGGGGGGTGTTGTGTGGGGGGTGTGTGTGTGGGGGGTGTGTGGGGGTGTTGTATGGGGGTGTTGTGTGGGGGGTGTTGTGTGAGGGGTGTTGTGTGGGGGGTGTGTGTGTGGGGGTGTTGTGTGGGGGTGTTGTGTGGGGGGTGTGTGTGTGGGGGTGTTGTATGGGGGTGTTGTGTGGGGGGTGTTGTGTGGGGGTTGTGTGTGGGGGGGGTGTGGGGGGTGGGGTGTTGTGTGGGGGGTGGGGTGTTGTGTGGGGGTGTTGTATGGTGGGTGTGTGTGGGGGGTGTGTGTGTGGGGGGGGTGTGTGTGGGGGGGGTGTGTGGGGGGGGTGTGTGGGGGGGGGTGTGTGGGGGGGGTGTGTGTGTGGGGGGGGTGTTGTGTGGGGGGTGTGTGTGTGGGGGGTGTGTGTGTGGGGGGTGTGTGTGTGGGGGGTGTGTGTGGGGGGTGTGTGTGTGGGGGGGGTGTTGTGTGGGGGTGTTGTGTGGGGGGTGTTGTGTGGGGGGGTGTTGTGTGGGGGGTGTTGTGTGGGGGGGTGTTGTGTGGGGGGTGTTGTGTGGGGGGTGTGTGTGTGGGGGGTGTTGTGTGGGGGGTGGGTTGTGTGTGGGGGGTGGGGTGTTGGGGGGTGGGGGGTGTGTGGGGGGTGGGGGGTGTGTGGGGGGTGGGGTGTTGTAGTGGGGGGGTGGGGTGTTGTGTGGGGGGTGGGGTGTTGTGTGGGGGTGTTGTGTGTGTGGGGGGTGGGGTGTTGTGTGGGGGGTGGGGTGTTGTGTGGGGGTGTTGTATGGGGGGTGGGGTGTTGTGTGGTGGGTGTGTGTGTGGGGTGTGTGTGTGGGGGGGGGTGTGTGTGGGGGGTGTGTGTGTGGGGGGTGTGTGTGTGGGGGGGGGGTGTTGTGTGGGGGTGTTGTGTGGGGGGTGTTGTGTGTGGGGGTGTTGTGTGGGGGGTGTTGTGTGGGGGGGTGTTGTGTGGGGGGTGTTGTGTGGGGGGTGTGTGTGTGGGGGGTGTTGTGTGGGGGGTGGGGGGTGTGTGGGGGGTGGGGTGTTGGGGGGTGGGGGGTGTGTGGGGGGTGGTGTTGTGTGGGGGTTATTGTGTGTGGGGTTATTGTGCGGGGGGGTTGTTGTGCGGGGGGTGTTGTGTGGGGGGTGTTGTGTGGGGGGGTGTTGTGTGGGGGGGTGTTGTGTGGGGTGTGTTGAGCGGGGGGTGTTGTGCGGGGGGGTGTTGTGTGGGGGGGTGTTGTGCGGGGGTGTTGAGCGGGGGGTGTTGTGTGGGGGGGTGTTGTGTGGGGGGTGTTGTGCGGGGGGTGTTGTGTGGGGGGGTGTTGTGCGGGGGGTGTTATGCGGGGGGTGTTGTGTGGGGGGTGTTGTGTGGGGGGGTGTTGTGTGGGGGGGTGTTGTGTGGGGGGTGTTGAGCGGGGGGTGTTGTGCGGGGGGGTGTTGTGTGGGGGGTGTTGTGTGGGGGGTGTTGAGCGGGGGGTGTTGTGTGGGGGGTGTTGTGTGGGGGGTGTTGTGTGGGGGGGTGTTGTGTGGGGGGTGTTGTGTGGGGGGGTGTTGTGTGGGGGGGTGTTGTGTGGGGGGTGTTGTGCGGGGGGTGTTGTGTGGGGGGTGTTGTGTGGGGGGTGTTGAGCGGGGGGTGTTGTGCGGGGGGGTGTTGTGTGGGGGGTGTTGAGCGGGGGGTGTTGTGCGGGGGGGTGTTGTGTGGGGGGTGTTGTGTGGTGGGGTGTTGTGTGGGGGTGTTGTGTGGGGGGTGTTGTGTGGGGGGGGTTTTGTGTGGGGGGGTGTTGTGTGGGGGGTGTTGTGTGGTGGGGTGTTGTGTGGGGGGTGTTGTGTGGGGGGTGTTGTGTGGGGGGTGGGGGGGTGTGTGGGGGGTGGGGTGTTGGGGGGTGGGGGGTTGTGTGGGGGGTGGTGTTGTGTGGGGGTGTTGTGTGGGGGTTATTGTGTGGGGGGTTATTGTGTGGGGGGTTGTTGTGCGGGGGGTGTTGTGTGGGGGGGTGTTGTGTGGGGGGGTGTTGTGTGGGGGGGTGTTGTGTGGGGGGGTGTTGTGTGGGGGGTGTTGTGTGTGGGGGGTGTTGTGTGTGGGGGGGTGTTGTGCGGGGGGTGTTGTGTGGGGGGTGTTGTGTGGGGGGGTGTTGTGTGGGGGGGCGTTGTGTGGGGGGGTGTTGTGTGGGGGGTGTTGTGCAGGGGGTGTTGTGCGGGGGGTGTTGTGTGGGGGGGTGTTGTGTGGGGGGGTGTTGTGTGGGGGGGTGTTGTGTGGGGGGTGTTGTGTGTGGGGGGTGTTGTGGGGGGGTGTTGTGTGGGGGGTGTTGTATGGGGGGGTGTTGTGTGGGGGGTGTTGTGTGGGGGGTGTTGTGTGGGGGGTGTTGTATGGGGGGGTGTTGTGTGGGGGGGTGTTGTGTGGGGGGGTGTTGTGTGGGGGGGTGTTGTGTGGGGGGTGTTGTGTGTGGGGGGTGTTGTGGGGGGGGTGTTGTGTGGGGGGTGTTGTATGGGGGGGTGTTGTGTGTGGGGGGTGTTGTGTGGGGGGGGTTTTGTGTGGGGGGGTGTTGTGTGTGGGGGGTGTTGTGTGTGGGGGGTGTTGTGTGTGGGGGGTGTTGTGTGTGAGGGGTGTTGTGTGGGGGGGGTGTTGTGTGGGGGGTGTTGTTTGTGTGGGGGTGTTGTGTGGGGGGTGTTGTGTGGGGGTGTTGTGTAGGGGTGTTGTGTGGGGGGTGTTGTGTGGGGGGGGTGTTGTGTGGGGGGGGTGTTGTGTGGGGGGTGTTGTGTGGGGGGGTGTTGTGTGGGGGGGGTGTTGTGTGGGGGGGTTGTGTGGGGGGGTGTTGTGTGGGGGGGGTGTTGTGTGTGTGTGGGTGTTGTGTGGGGGGGTTGTGTGGGGGGGTGTTGTGTGGGGGGGTGTTGTTTGTGTGGGGGTGTTGTGTGGGGGGGTTGTGTGGGGGGTGTTGTGTGGGGGGTTGTGTGGGGGGTGTTGTGTGTGGGGGGTGTTGTGTGTGGGGGGTTTTGTGTGGGGGGGTGTTGTGTGTGGGGGGTGTTGTGTAGGGGGGTTGTGTGGGGGTGTTGTGTGTGGGGGGTGTTGTGTGTGGGGGGTTTTGTGTGGGGGGGTGTTGTGTGTGGGGGGTGTTGTGTGTGGGGGGGTGTGTGGGGGGGTTGTTGTGGGCGGTGTTGTGTGTGGGGGTGTTGTGTGTGGGGGGTGTTGTGTGGGGGGGGTGTTGTGGGGGGGGTGTTGTGCGGGGGGGTGTTGTGCGGGGGGGTGTTGTGCGGGGGGTGTGTGGGGGGGTGTTGTGTGGGGGGGTGTTGTGTGGGGGGGTGTTGTGTGGGGTGGTGTTGTGTGGGGGGGGTGTTGTGTGTGGGGGGTGTTGTGTGTGGGGGGTGTTGTGTGGGGGGGGTGTTGTGTGGGGGGGGTGTTGTGTGGGGGGGTGTTGTGTGGGGGGGGTGTTGTGTGGGGGGTGTTGTGTGGGGGGTGTTGTGTGTGGGGGGTGTTGTGTGTGGGGGGTGTTGTGTGGGGGGGGTTTTGTGTGGGGGGGTGTTGTGTGTGGGGGGTGTTGTGTGTGGGGGGTGTTGTGTGTGGGGTGTGTTGTGTGTGGGGGGTGTTGTGGGGGGGGTGTTGTGTGGGGGGGTGTTGTGTGGGGGGGGTGTTGTGTGGGGGGGGTGTTGTGTGGGGGGGTGTTGTGTGGGGGGGTGTTGTGTGGGGGGTGTTGTGTGGGGGGGTTGTGTGGGGGGTGTTGTGTGGGGGGGTTGTGTGGGGGGTGTTGTGTGGGGGGGGTGTTGTGTGTGTGTGGGTGTTGTGTGGGGGGGTTGTGTGGGGGGGTGTTGTGTGGGGGGGTGTTGTGTGGGGGGGTTGTGTGGGGGGTGTTGTGTGGGGGGGGTGTTGTGTGGGTGTTGTGTGGGGGGGTTGTGTGGGGGGTGTTGTGTGGGGGGGTGTTGTGTGGGGGGGTGTTGTGTGGGGGGGTTGTGTGGGGGGTGTTGTGTGGGGGGGGGTTGTGTGTGTGTGGGTGTTGTGTGGGGGTGTTGTGTGGGGGGGTTGTGTGGGGGGTGTTGTGTGGGGGGGGTGTTGTGTGTGTGTGGGTGTTGTGTGGGGGGGTTGTGTGGGGGGGTGTTGTGTGGGGGGGTGTTGTTTGTGTGGGGGGGTTGTGTGGGGGGTGTTGTGTGGGGGGGGTGTTGTGTGGGGGGGTTGTGTGGGGGGTGTTGTGTGGGGGGGGTGTTGTGTGTGTGTGTGGGTGTTGTGTGGGGGGGTTGTGTGGGGGGGTGTTGTGTGGGGGGGTGTTGTTTGTGTGGGGGGGTTGTGTGGGGGGGTTGTGTGGGGGGTGTTGTGTGGGGGGGGTGTTGTGTGGGGGGGGTGTTGTGTGGGGGGGTGTTGTGTGGGGGGGTGTTGTGTGGGGGGGGTGTTGTGTGTGGGGGGTGTTGTGTGGGGGGGTTGTGTGGGGGGGGTGTTGTGTGTGTGTGGGTGTTGTGTGGGGGCATTGTGTGGGGGGGTTGTGTGGGGGGGTGTTGTGTGGGGGGGTGTTGTGTGTGTGGGGGTGTTGTGTGGGGGGTGTTGTGTGTGTGGGGGTGTTGTGTGGGGGTGTTGTGTGGGGGGTGGGGGGGTGTTGTGTGGGGGGGTGTTGTGTGGGGGTGTTGTGTGGGGGGTGTTGTGTGGGGGGTGTTGTGTGGGGGGTGTTGTGTGGGGGGGTGTTGTGTGGGGGGTGTGTGTGTGGGGGTGTTGTGTGGGGGGGTGTTGTGTGGGGGTGTTGTGTGGGGGGTGTGTGGGGGTGTTGTATGGGGGTGTTGTGTGGGGGGTGTTGTGTGTGGGGGGTGTGTGTGGGGGGGTGTGTGGGGGGTGTGTGGGGGTGTGTATGGGGGTGTTGTGTGGGGGGTGTTGTGTGAGGGGTGTTGTGTGGGGGTGTTGTGTGGGGGGTGTTGTGTGGGGGGTGTTGTGTGGGGGTGTTGTGTGGGGGGTGTGTGTGTGGGGGGTGTGTGTGTGGGGGGTGTGTGGGGGTGTTGTATGGGGGTGTTGTGTGGGGGGTGTTGTGTGGGGGGGTGTTGTGTGGGGGGGGGTGTGGGGGGTGGGGTGTTGTGTGGGGGTGTTGTATGGGGGGTGGGGTGTTGTGTGGGGGGTGTGTGTGGGGGGTGTGTGTGGGGGGTGTGTGTGGGGGGGGTGTGTGTGTGGGGGGGGTGTTGTGTGGGGGGTGTTGTGTGGGGGGGTGTGTGTGTGGGGGGTGTGTGTGGGGGGTGTGTGTGTGGGGGGGTGTGTGTGTGTGGGGGTGTTGTGTGG
>NW_028270184.1:2768666-2806166 GCF_037043375.1 Chiloscyllium plagiosum | reverse complement strand
TTGTGTGGGGGGTGTTGTGTGGGGGGGTGTTGTGTGGGGGGTGTTGTGTGGGGGGTGTTGTGTGGGGGGTGTGTGTGGGGGGTGTTGTGTGGGGGGGTGTTGTGTGGGGGGTGTTGTGGGGGGTGTTGTGTGGGGGGTGTTGTGTGGGGGGTGTGTGGGGGAGTGTTGTGTGGGGGGGTGTTGTGTGGGGGGTGTTGTGTGGGGGGTGTTGTGTGGGGGGGTGTTGTGTGGGGGTGTTGTGTGGGGGGATGTTGTGTGGGGGTGTTGTGTGGGGGTGTTGTGTGGGGGTGTTGTGTGGGGGTGTTGTGTGGGGGGTGTTGTGTGGGGGTGTTGTGTGGGGGTGTTGTGTGGGGGGGGTGTTGTGTGGGGGGTGTTGTGTGGGGGTGTTGTGTGGGGGGTGTTGTGTGGGGGGTGTTGTGGGGGGTGTTGTGTGGGGGGGTGTTGTGTGGGGGGTGTTGTGTGGGGGGTGTTGTGTGTGGGGTGTGTGTGTGGGGGTGTTGTGTGGGGGGTGTTGTGTGGGGGTGTTGTGTGGGGGGGTGTTGTGTGGGGGGGTGTTTTGTGTGTGTGGGGGGTGTTGTGTGGGGGTGTTGTGTGGGGGTGTTGTGTGGGGGGTGTTGTGTGGGGGGTGTTGTGTGTGGGGGGTGTTGTGTGGGGGGTGTTGTGTGTGGGGTGTTGTGTGTGGGGGGTGTTGTGTGGGGGGGTGTTGTGTGGGGGTGTTGTGTGTGGGGGGTGTTGTGTGGGGGGGTGTTGTGTGGGGGGTGTTGTGTGGGGGGTGTTGTGTGGGGGGTGTTGTGTGTGGGGGGTGTTGTGTGGGGGGTGTTGTGTGGGGGGTGTTGTGTGTGGGGGGTGTTGTGTGGGGGGGTGTTGTGTGGGGGTGTTGTGTGGGGGGATGTTGTGTGGGGGTGTTGTGTGGGGGGTGTTGTGTGGGGGGTGTTGTGTGTGGGGGGTGTTGTGTGGGGGTGTTGTGTGGGGGTGTTGTGTGGGGGTGTTGTGTGGGGGGGTGTTGTGTGGGGGGTGTTGTGTGGGGGGTGTTGTGTGGGGGGGTGTTGTGTGGGGGGTGTTGTGTGGGGGGGTGTGTGTGGGGGGTGTTGTGTGTGGGGGTGTTGTGTGGGGGGTGTTGTGTGGGGGGGTGTTGTGTGGGGGGTGTTGTGTGTGGGGGTGTTGTGTGTGGGGTGTTGTGTGGGGGGGTGTGTGTGGGGGGTGTTGTGTGGGGGGTGGGGGGTGTTGTGTGGGGGGTGTGTGTGGGGTGTTGTGTGGGGGGTGTGTGTGGGGGGTGTTGTGTGGGGGGTGTGTGTGGGGGGTGTTGTGTGGGGGGTGGGGGGTGTTGTGTGGGGGGGGTGTGTGTGGGGGGGGGGTGGGGGGGTGTATTTTGGTTTTAAATGTTATTTGAGTGAAAGCCCGTAGGCCTCAGGCTCCGTCTCCATGGCAACCGGCTCGACCCCTGACCCCTGCCTCACTCAAGATGGCGGGCGGCCCGAACCGTTACGTTTCGTTTCGTTTTTTTTTTCACTTCCGCCGCCGCCAGGCGGGACATTCCGCCGGGAAATCTGTCACGATCCTGGACAATTTAATTTTTAATTTCCTCTCGTTGTCTTTACATCTCGGGAGGGGCGGGGCAATGGTGGTGGTGGTGGCGGGGGGTCAAAGTTGGGCCCCGCCCCCTTCCCCCCTCGCGCTCGGACCGGAAGTAGGCCTAATTGGTCAGGGCTGCAGCTCTGGGGTGACCCACAGGTGGCTGCAGGGGCTCACCTGACCCTGACCCTGACCCTGGGGCTGGGGGGGTCATTGACCTCAAGTGGCTCTTGGAGACCTCAAGGGAGAGCCTTATTGACCTCTGGGAGGGTCAGTTGACCTCTGGTGGGTCCTGCTGACCTTAGGGAGGGTCAGTTGACCTCTGGGGGGTCCTGTTGACCTTAGGGAGGGTCAGTTGACCTCTGGGGGGTCCTGTTGACCTTAGGGAGGGTCAGTTGACCTCTGGTGGGTCCTGTTGACCTTAGGGAGGGTCAGTTGACCTCTGGGGGGTCCTGTTGACCTCTGGTGGGTCTTGTTGACCTCAAGGGAGACCCTTACTGACCTTAGGGTGGGTCAGTTGATCTCTGGTGCAGCTTGTTGACCTCAAGGTGGGTCTTGTTGACCTTTAGTGGGTCTTGCTAACCTCAAGGAGGATCTGGTTGACTTTAGGGAGGGTCATTTCACCTCAAGTGGGACTTGTTGACCTCAAGGAGGGTTTCTTGACTCAGGGCAATCTCACTGAAGTAAAGGTCAGGTGACCTCCAATGGACCTGGTTGATCTCAGGACGGATCAGGTCATCCCAACTGGGACCAGTTGACCCCAACTGGTGCCAGCTGGTTGGGGCATCTGTATTGTCCGCTGATGCTCAGGGAGATTTAGTTGACTTGGGGTTGAGTCAGATAATCCAAGTGGTCTGAGTTGAGCCACACCCTCCTTCCTGCGTAATCATCTCGGACAGATCCCAAGCATGGGGGTCCTGGAACGATTTGAGTCTTCACTCTTCGTCCCTCTTTGCATGACGTCAGTCATGATTGCCTCGGTCACCCTGGAGATGGTGTACATCATCCTGACTGACCCTCGACTAGACTCTGGCCCCAGGGTGGATGCCATTACTACAGGGCTGGCCAAGGAGCGCTGGGAATCGATGAGCCCATTAACGGCGGGACACAGACCAGGCCTAGTCCTGGGACCTTGGCGTATCCTTCACCTTGCCTGCCTGACGTTCGTCGTGAGCAACGTGGTCAGCAACCTATGTTTCTTCATTCAGAGGAACCCCAGCATCCGGGGGGTGTTTCTATCTGGCCAGGCACTCGGGCAGGGATGGGGGTGAGTAATTGACATCAGGAACAGAGGGAGAAGTGGTACTTTGGTCAGGGAGGATTATATTAGGATTGTGGAGAGTGGGATATTGGGAATTTGAAGAGTGGATCTGAACGGGAAGGGGTTTGGGTCCATTGGGATTGTGGAGAGTGGGAGTGAACGGGAAGGTGTTTGGGTCCATTGGGATTGTGCGCGGTGGGAGTGAACGGGAAGGGGTTTGGCTCCATTGGGATTGTGGGGAGTGGGAGTGAACGGGAAGGGGTTTGGGTCCATTGGGATTGTGGGCGGTGGGAGTGAATGGGAAGGGGTTTGGGTCCATTGGGATTGTGGGCGGTGGGAGTGAATGGGAAGGGGTTTGGGTCCATTGGGATTGTGGAGAGTGGGAGTGAATGGGAAGGGGTTTGGGTCCATTGGGATTGTGGAGAGTGGGAGTGAACGGGAAGGGGTTTGGGTCCATTGGGATTGTGGGGAGTGGGAGTGAACGGGAAGGGGTTTGGGTCCATTGGGATTGTGGGCGGTGGGAGTGAACGGGAAGGGGTTTGGGTCCATTGGGATTGTGGGGAGTGGGAGTGAACGGGAAGGGGTTTGGGTCCATTGGGATTGTGGGCGGTGGGGGTGAACGGGAAGGGGTTTGGGTCCATTGGGATTGTGGGTGGTGGGAGTGAACGGGAAGGGGTTTGGGTCCATTGGGATTGTGGGCGATGGGAGTGAACGGGAAGGGGTTTTGGTCCATTGGGATTGTGGGCGGTGGGAGTGAACGGGAAGGGGTTTGGGTACATTGGGATTGTGGAGCGTGGGAGTGAACGGGAAGGGGTTTGGGTCCATTGGGATTGTGGAGAGTGGGAGTGAACGGGAAGGGGTTTGGGTCCATTGGGATTGTGGGCGGTGGGAGTGAACGGGAAGAGGTTTGGGTCCATTGGGATTGTGGAGAGTGGGAGTGAACGGGAAGGGGTTTGGGTCCATTGGGATTGTGGGCGGTGGGAGTGAATGGAAGGGGTTTGGGTCCATTGGGATTGTGGGCGGTGGGAGTGAACGGGAAGGGGTTTGGGTCCATTGGGATTGTGAGCGGTGGGAGTGAACGGGAACGGGGTTTGGGTCCATTGGGATTGTGGAGAGTGGGAGTGAACGGGAAGGGGTTTGGGTCCATTGGGTTATGGGCGGTGGGAGTGAACGGGAAGGGGTTTGGGTCCATTGGGATTGTGGGCGGTGGGAGTGAACGGGAAGGGGTTTGGGTCCAATGGGATTGTGAGCGGTGGGAGTGAACGGGAAGGGGTTTGGGTCCATTGGGATTGTGGAGAGTGGGAGTGAACGGGAAGGGGTTTGGGTCCATTGGGTTATGGGCGGTGGGAGTGAACGGGAAGGGGTTTGGGTCCATTGGGATTATGGTCGGTGGGAGTGAACGGGAAGGGGTTTGGGTCCAATGGGATTGTGGGCGATAGGAGTGAACGGGAAGGCGTTTAGGTCCATTGGGATTGTGGGCGATGGGAGTGAACGGGAAGGGGTTTGGGTCCATTGGGATTGTGGGCGGTGGGAGTGAACGGGAAGGGGTTTGGGTCCATTGGGATTGTGGGCGGTGGGAGTGAACGGGAAGGGGTTTGGGTCCATTGGGATTGTGGGCGGTGGGAGTGAATGGGAAGGGGTTTGGGTCCATTGGGATTGTGGGCGGTGGGAGTGAACGGGAAGGGGTTTGGGTCCATTAGGATTGTGGAGAGTGGGAGTGAACGGGAAGGGGTTTGGGTCCATTGGGATTGTGGGCGGTGGGAGTGAACGGGAAGGGGTTTGCGTCCATTGGGATTGTGGACGGTGGGAGTGAACGGGAAGGGGTTTGGGTCATTGGGATTGTGGGCGGTGGGAGTGAACGGGAAGGGGTTTGGGTTCATTGGGATTGTGGGCGGTGGGAGTGAACGGGAAGGGGTTTGGGTCCATTGGGATTGTGCAGAGTGGGAGTGAACGGGAAGGGGGTTGTGTCCGTTGGGATTGTGGAGAGTGGGGGTGAACGGGAAGGGGTTTGGGTCCATTGGGATTGTGAAGAGTGGGAGTGAACGGGAAGGGGTTTGTGTCCATTGGGATTGTGGGCGGTGGGAGTGAACGGGAAGGGGTTTGGGTCCATTGGGATTGTGGGGAGTGAGAGTGAACGGGAAGGGGTTTGGGTCCATTGGGATTGTGGGGAGTGGGAGTGAATGGGAAGGGGTTTGGGTCCATTGGGATTGTGGAGAGTGGGAGTGAACGGGAAGGGGTTTGGGTCCATTGGGATTGTGGGCGGTGGGAGTGAACGGGAAGGGGTTTGGGTCCATTGGGATTGTGGAGGGTGGGAGTGAATGGGAAGGGGTTTGGGTCCATTGGGATCTCAGTGTGATGTTTGAGGTGGGGTTTCTGCTGCTGGTCTCTGTCTATGCTCTGACTGCATGTTGTCTCCAGCAGGTACTGTTATTTGTGTGAGTCCCACACGCCCCAGCGTTGCTCCCACTGCCATGACTGTAAGGTGTGCGTGCTGAGACGGGACCACCACTGTGTTTTCTTTGGGCAGTGTGTGGGCCACACCAACCACCGCTACTTCCTGTGCTGCCTGGTGCACATGTGGCTGGGTCTGCTGTATGCCATTGTGCTCAACACTGAGATCTTCATCGAGTTCCTGCAGGAGGGAATCACCCTCCACAGCATCTTCCTACTCATCATGCCCTGGGCAATGTTGGTCACAGGTCAGTATCCCAGCCAGGTCCCTCACCTCGGAAATACATAACGCCGGGTGTGGGACACGGGGAGCGGGGAGCGTGTGGGACACGGGGAGCGGGGAGCGTGTGGGACACGGGGAGCGGGGAGCGTGTGGGACACGGGGAGCGGGGAGCGTGTGGGACACGGGGAGCGGGGAGCGTGTGGGACACGGGGAGCGTGTGGCGAGCGGGGAGCGTGTGGCGAGCGGGGAGCGTGTGGCGAGCGGGGAGCGTGTGGCGAGCGGGGAGCGTGTGGGACACGGGGAGCGTGTGGGACACGGGGAGCGTGTGGGACACGGGGAGCGGGGAGCGTGTGGGGCGCGGGGAGCGTGTGGGGAGCGGGGAGCGTGTGGGGCGCGGGGAGCGGGGAGCGTGTGGGGCGCGGGGAGCGTGTGGGGCGCGGGGAGCGTGTGGGACGCGGGGAGCGTGTGGGACGCGGGGAGCGTGTGGGACGCGGGGAGCGTGTGGGACGCGGGGAGAGGGGAGCGTGTGGGACGCGGGGAGAGGGGAGCGTGTGGGACGCGGGGAGCGGGGAGCGTGTGGGACGCGGGGAGCGTGTGGGGCGTGGGGAGCGTGTGGGGCGCGGGGAGCGTGTGGGGCGCGGGGAGCGTGTGGGACGCGGGGAGCGTGTGGGACGCGGGGAGAGGGGAGCGTGTGGGACGCGGGGAGAGGGGAGCGTGTGGGACGCGGGGAGAGGGGAGCGTGTGGGACGCGGGGAGAGGGGAGCGTGTGGGACGCGGGGAGCGGGGAGCGTGTGGGACGCGGGGAGCGGGGAGCGTGTGGGACACGGGGAGCGTGTGGGACGCGGGGAGAGGGGAGCGTGTGGGACGCGGGGAGCGGGGAGCGTGTGGGACGCGGGGAGCGTGTGGGGCGCGGGGAGCGTGTGGGGCGCGGGGAGCGTGTGGGACGCGGGGAGCGTGTGGGACGCGGGGAGCGTGTGGGACGCGGGGAGAGGGGAGCGTGTGGGACGCGGGGAGCGTGTGGGACGCGGGGAGCGTGTGGGACGCGGGGAGCGGGGAGCGTGTGGGACACGGGGAGCGTGTGGGACGCGGGGAGAGGGGAGCGTGTGGGACGCGGGGAGCGGGGAGCGTGTGGGGCGTGGGGAGCGTGTGGGGCGCGGGGAGCGTGTGGGGCGCGGGGAGCGTGTGGGGCGCGGGGAGCGTGTGGGACGCGGGGAGCGTGTGGGACGCGGGGAGCGTGTGGGACGCGGGGAGAGGGGAGCGTGTGGGACGCGGGGAGAGGGGAGCGTGTGGGACGCGGGGAGCGGGGAGCGTGTGGGACGCGGGGAGCGGGGAGCGTGTGGGACGCGGGGAGCGGGGAGCGTGTGGGACGCGGGGAGCGGGGAGCGTGTGGGACGCGGGGAGCGGGGGAGCGTGTGGGACACGGGGAGCGGGGGAGCGTGTGGGACACGGGGAGCGTGTGGGACACGGGGAGCGGAGCAGCGTGTGGGACACGGGGAGCGGGGAGCATGTGGGACACGGGGAGCGTGTGGGACACGGGGAGCGGGGGAGCGTGTGGGACACGGGGAGCGGGCAGCGTGTGGGACACGGGGAGCGGGGGAGCGTGTGGGACACGGGGAGCGGGGGAGCGTGTGGGACACGGGGAGCGGGGGAGCGTGTGGGACACGGGGAGCGGGGGAGCGTGTGGGACACGGGGAGCGGGGGAGCGTGTGGGACACGGGGAGCGGGGGAGCGTGTGGGACACGGGGAGCGGGGGAAGCGTGTGGGACACGGGGAGCGGGGGAAGCGTGTGGGACACGGGGAGCGGGGAAGCGTGTGGGACACGGGGAGCGGGGGAAGCGTGTGGGACACGGGGAGCGGGGAGCATGTGGGACACGGGGAGCGTGTGGGACACGGGGAGCGGGGGAGCGTGTGGGACACGGGGAGCGGGGGAGCGTGTGGGACACGGGGAGCGGGGGAGCGTGTGGGACACGGGGAGCGGGGGAGCGTGTGGGACACGGGGAGCGGGGGAAGCGTGTGGGACACGGGGAGCGGGGGAAGCGTGTGGGACACGGGGAGCGGGGGAAGCGTGTGGGACACGGGGAGCGGGGGAGCGTGTGGGACACGGGGAGCGGGGGAAGCGTGTGGGACACGGGGAGCGGGAAGCATGTGGGACACGGGGAGCGGAGCAGCGTGTGGGACACGGGGAGCGGGGGAGCGTATGGGACACGGGGAGCGGAGCAGCGTGTGGGACACGGGGAGCGGAGCAGCGTGTGGGACACGGGGAGCGGGCAGCGTGTGGGACACGGGGAGCGGAGCAGCGTGTGGGACACGGGGAGCGGAGCAGCGTGTGGGACACGGGGAGCGGAGCAGCGTGTGGGACACGGGGAGCGGAGCAGCGTGTGGGACACGGGGAGCGGAGCAGCGTGTGGGACACGGGGAGCGGAGCAGCGTGTGGGACACGGGGAGCGGAGCAGCGTGTGGGACACGGGGAGCGGAGCAGCGTGTGGGACACGGGGAGCGGAGCAGCGTGTGGGACACGGGGAGCGGAGCAGCGTGTGGGACACGGGGAGCGGAGCAGCGTGTGGGACACGGGGAGCGGAGCAGCGTGTGGGACACGGGGAGCGGAGCAGCGTGTGGGACACGGGGAGCGGAGCAGCGTGTGGGACACGGGGAGCGGGCAGCGTGTGGGACACGGGGAGCGGGCAGCGTGTGGGACACGGGGAGCGTGTGGGACACGGGGAGCGGGCAGCGTGTGGGACACGGGGAGCGTGTGGGACACGGGGAGCGGGCAGCGTGTGGGACACGGGGAGCGTGTGGGACACGGGGAGCGGGGAGCGTGTGGGACACGGGGAGCGTGTGGGAGGCGGGGAGCGTGTGGGACACGGGGAGCGGGGAGCGTGTGGGACACGGGGAGCGGGGAGCGTGTGGGACACGGGGAGCGGGGAGCGTGTTGGACACGGGGAGCGGGGGGGACACGGGGAGCGGGGGGGACTGTGTGGGACACGGGGAGCGGAGCAGCGTGTGGGACACGGGGAGCGTGTGGGACACGGGGAGCGGAGCAGCGTGTGGGACACGGGGAGCGTGTGGGACACGGGGAGCGGGGGGGACTGTGTGGGACACGGGGAGCGGAGCAGCGTGTGGGACACGGGGAGCGTGTGGGACACGGGGAGCGGGCAGCGTGTGGGACACGGGGAGCGTGTGGGACACGGGGAGAGGGGAGCGTGTGGGACACGGGGAGCGGGCAGCGTGTGGGACACGGGGAGCGTGTGGGACACGGGGAGAGGGGAGCGTGTGGGACACGGGGAGCGTGTGGGACACGGGGAGCGTGTGGGACACGGGGAGCGGGGAGCGTGTGGGACACGGGGAGCGGGCAGCGTGTGGGACACGGGGAGCGTGTGGGACACGGGGAGCGGGGAGCGTGTGGGACACGGGGAGCGGGGAGCGTGTGGGACACGGGGAGCGGGCAGCGTGTGGGACACGGGGAGCGTGTGGGACACGGGGAGCGGGGGGGGACTGTGTGGGACACGGGGAGCGGGCAGCGTGTGGGACGCAGGGAGCGGGGACTGTGAGTGTGCTGCTCGGTGATGTCTCTGGTGTTGTGTTTCCCCCCCCACCCCCCCCTCCCTGCCCCGGGGCAGGCCAGGTGAGCCTCTCCGTGTTTTGGTTTGCCTTTGTCGCCGATACCTGCGTGGTTGGCTTCCTGTTTGTGTCGGCCTTCCTCCTGTTCCACCTGCAGCTCCTGTGGCGTGGACAGACCACCCGCGAGTGGAGCACTGGGCGCCACAGTGTCTACAACCTGGGCTGGCGTCGGAATGTGGAGGAGCTCCTGGGCAGCCGCTGGTACCTGACCTGGATGTGCCCCCTGGTACCCTCCTCGCTTCCCGGAGACGGTGTGACCTTCCAGATGAGGGAGCTGCCTGCCCACAAACCCGTCAACTTCTTCTGACCCACACCGGCCCATCACCTCTGTGGGTAAGCAGGGGGTGGGGTTACTGGGACTCGGAGACAGGTTGGCACCAGCTCAGCAGGGGGTCACAGAGCTCAAAGGGACGGGAAGTCTTCGAATTCAAGGACATATCCTCTTCCTCCGTTTGAATAATAGAGTCCCTGCAGTGTGGAAACAGGTCCTCAGCCCCATGGGTAGGTCGTTGGATGTTGCTGAACAAAGAGACCTTGGAGTGCGGGGTCATAGCTCCTTGAAAGTGGAGTCGCAGGTAGATAGGATAGTGAAGGAGGCGTTTGGTATGGTTTCCGTTATTGGTCAGAGTATTGAGTACAGGAGTTGGGAGGTCATGTTGCGGCTGTACAGGACATTGGTCAGGCCACTGTTGGAATATTGCGTGCAATTCTGGTCTCCTTCCTATCGGAAAGATGTTGTGAAACTTGAAAGGGTTCAGAAAAGATTTACAAGGATGTTGCCAGGGTTGGAGGGTCTGAGCTACAGGGAGAGGCTGAACAGGCTGGGGTTGTTTTCCCTGGAGCGTCGGAGGCTGAGGGGTGACCTTATAGAGGTTTATAAAATGGATGTAGGTTTGCTCACTGAGCTGGAAGGTTCACTTCCAGACGTTTCGTCACCCTACTGGCTAACATCCTCAGTGGGCCTCAGGGCAAAGCACTGCTGATAATTCCTGCTTTCTATTTATAGGTTTGGGTTTCTTTGGGCTGGTGATGTCATTTCCTGTGGCAGCCCAGAGGAACTACGAAGAGCAGAGGAAAATCACCTATACTGTGTATTTTTAAAACAAACAGGTTCCCAATGAACATAGGCTGCCGATTTCTCAGCAACAAGCCCCGTCCAGAAACCCTCGCCACTCTCCCGTACATCAAAAGACAGCTTGGAAATGACTGAGACTATTCAGACCTCTTGGCATCATGGTAGGCCACAAACCCACCAACACACTAAAACAGCAGCTTATGAACTTGCAAGACTCTGTACAGACAACAAGCAAAACTAATATCATTTACAAAATACCTTGCAAGAACTGTAACAAACACTACATTGGACAAACAGGCAGAAAACTAGCCACCAGGATACATGAACATCAATTAGCCACAAAAAAAATGACCCACTCCCACTAGTATCCTTTACATACAGATGAGGAAGGACACCACTTTGACTGGGACAACACATCCATCCTCGGTCAGGCCAAACAGAGACACGCACGAGAATTCCTAGAAGCATGGCACTCCAACCAGAACTCTATCAAAAACACATTGACTTGGATCCCATTTACCACCCGCTGAGAAAAAGGACAGGAAATGGCATCACCACAGGAAATGACATCACCAACCCAAACCGGTAAATAGAAAGCAGGAATTATCAGCAGTGCTTCGCCCTGAGGCCCACTGAGGATGTTACCTAGTATGGTGACGAAACGTCTGGAAATGAACCTTCCAGCTCAGCGAGCAAACCCACATCCAGAACCTCAACCTGAGCTACAAATCTTCTCAAAACTCGCTAAGGTTTACAAAATCATGAGGGGCATCTTAGAATAAATAGCCAAGGTCTTTTCCCTGGGGCGGGAAGTCCATAACTAGAGAGACATAGGTTTAGGGTGAGAGGGGAAAGATTTAAAAGGGTCCTAAGGGGCAACTTTTCACACAGAGGGTGGTACGTGTATGGAATGAGCTGCCAGAGGAAGTGGTGGAGGCTGGTACAATGACAGCATTTAAAAGGCATCTGGATGGGTATATGAATAGGAAGGGTTTGGAGGGATATGGGCCGGGTGCTGGGAAATGGGACTAGATAAGATTGATATATCTGGTCGTGTGGATGAGTTGGGCCCAAGGGTCTGTTTCCATGCTGTACATCTCCTTGACAGACCCTAGGGATTGGGGTCCCACAAACACACTGACTCTCACTGGGGTATGACCTCCCACGCTACCTCAGCACTGACCCTCTGACAGTGCCCATTCCCTCAGCACTGACCCTCCGACAGTGCCCACTCCCTCAGCACTGACCCTCCGACAGTGCCCACTCCCTCAGCACTGACCCTCCAACAGTGCCCACTCCCTCGACGCTGACCCTCTGACAGTGCCCACTCCCTCAGCGCTGACCCTCCGACAGTGCCCACTCCCTCAGCACTGACCCTCCGACAGTGCCCACTCCCTCAGCACTGACCCTCTGACAGTGCCCACTCCCTCAGCACTGACCCTCTGACAGTGCCCACTCCCTCAGCACTGACCCTCCGACAGTGCCCACTCCCTCAGCACTGACCCTCCGACAGTGCCCACTCCCTCAGCACTGACCCTCCGACAGTGCCCACTCCCTCAGCACTGACCCTCTGACAGTGCCCACTCCCTCAGCACTGACCCTCCGACAGTGCCCACTCCCCTCAGCACTGACCCTCCGACAGTGCCCACTCCCTCAGCACTGACCCTCCGACAGTGCCCACTCCCTCAGCACTGACCCTCCGACAGTGCCCACTCCCTCAGCACTGACCCTCCGACAGTGCCCACTCCCTCAGCACTGACCCTCCGACAGTGCCCACTCCCTCGACGCTGACCCTCCGACAGTGCCCACTCCCTCGACGCTGACCCTCCGACAGTGCCCACTCCCTCAGCACTGACCCTCCGACAGTGCCCGCTCCCTCGACGCTGACCCTCCGACAGTTCCCACTCGAGTGGGTTGGTGAGGACTGTTTTAGGTGGATGGGGGGGGGGGGGGGTTGTGGTGGGTGAGGGGGAGTGGGGTGTGGGGTTGTGGTGAAGCAACTCGGGGTGGACCTGACTCCGAACGCCCTCCTGCTTTCAGACTCTGCGGTGTCCTGGTATCTCCCTCTCACGTCCAGACACAGCTACCACCCTTGGAACGGGCAGCACCCGCTCACTGTCTCTGCCATCTTCGACCCCCCCCCCCCCCCACCCCACGCATCGGTAAAGGTGGGGGCCAGCCGCCCAGCTCATCAGGAGGACAGAGGGAGCTCGCTCTGGGACACTCACTGACAGAGACACTGGGGTCAGAATAAACACGGTCACCCACCTCCCCCACCCTCCTCCGCGAGGTGGGGGGAATCATCCGGAACGCTCTGACCCATGTCTGGGAATCTGACCTCCTAGCCCTGGAGAGGGGCTGGTGCTGCCTCAACCCGGCTCCCGTTCAGCGAAAGACAAGACTGAAGATCTGTGGCCTCTCTCTCTCTCTCTGTTTCTGGGCTATAGGCCCCTGAATCATGTCTCACTTCGTGTGGGGGGGTGGGGGACACGGGGTGGGGTTTGGGGTTTTGCTCTGTTATGGGTGTTCGCAGGGATCAAGAGGAAATGAAGGTCAGCAATGCGATGCCTACTGCAGTTGAGCAGCAGTTTGTGATGTTTCTTTGTGGCGCCACGATGGGGGGGGGGGGAGACGGATTTGGGGAGGGGCGAGGGAATGGGGGAGAGGGAAGAGTTGGGGGTGAAGGGTGGGGAGAGAGTTGGGGAGGTGGGGCAGGTAGAGGATGGGAGAAGGTAATAAGGGGAGAGAGTGGATGAGGGATGAGAGAGAGAGTGTGGAGGGGTGTGATAGTCCGGTGTGCGGGGGGGGCTGTGTCCATGGGGAGGGGGGTGATGGTCCGGTGTGGGGGGGGGGGTGATGGTCCGGTGGGGGGGGGGGGAGGTGGTGATGGTCCGGTGTGCTGGGGGGGGGGGGGGGGGAGGTGGTGATGGTCCGGTGTGCCGGGGGGGGGGGGGCTGTCCATGGGGAGGGGGGTGATGGTCCGGTGTGCAGGGGGGAGGTGGTGGGGGCTGTGTCCATGGGGAGGGGGGTGATGGTCCGGGGGGGGGGGGGGGGGGTGATGGTCCAGTAAGCAGGGGGGGGGAGCTGAGTCCATGGGGAGGGGGGGTGAGGGTCCGAGGGTGGGGGGCTGTGTCCATGGGCAGGGGGGGTGAGGGTCCGGTGTGCGGGGGGGGTTCTGTCCATGGGGAGGGGGGGTGAGGGTCCAGTAAGCGGGAGGGGGGGAGATGAGTCCATGGGGAGGGGGGGTGAGGGTCCGAGGGTGGGGGGCTGTGCCCATGGGCAGGGGGGTGAGGGTCCGGTGTGCGGGGGGGAGGTGGTGGGGGCTGTGTCCATGGGGAGGGGGGGTGATGGTCCGGGGGGGGGGGGGGGGGTGATGGTCCAGTAAGCAGGGGGGGGGAGCTGAGTCCATGGGGAGGGGGGGTGAGGGTCCGAGGGTGGGGGGCTGTGTCCATGGGCAGGGGGGTGAGGGTCCGGTGTGCGGGGGGGCTCTGTCCATGGGCAGGGGGGGTGAGGGTCCGAGGGTGGGGGGCTGTGTTCATGGGGAGGGGGGAGACTCTGTGATACAAACTCCCAGACCGTGTTCACTGGGTTGGTGCTGCCTGGGTGGGGCACAGCCTTTATTTTACAGGTAAAGCCCCTCACCCTCCGAGATCCGGGGGTTGGGAGGGGGGGGGGTCTGACTGAACTGCAGTTTCCCCCATCGCCAGCAGCTTCCTGTCTGTGTCCCCCTCCCACCCCCACCCCCACCCCCTCGAGGGTCATGCTGCTGCTCCCACTCTGTCTGTGGTTTCTGAATGTTGTGGGGAGAGACCTGTGGGAGAGAGACAGAGACGGGGGGGGGAGGGGGGAAACAAGGTTAGTCTGGATTCATTAACCCCCCCCCCCCCACACCTTCCCCACTCTCACCAGCTGATCACCCGCGGGGTGCATCACACTGGCCACTGCCCTGATCGCCAATGGACTCCCAGCGCGCACACTGCCCTGTCGCTGGGCCGATCGGCCGTGAGGGGCCTCACGCGGTGCACTCGGCTGATCGGCCACAGCGTGAATCACACTACGCCCTGCCTCTGCTGATGAACTAGGGCAGGCGCCACCCATTCCTAGGGTTGAAGCAGCTGCCCCCGAAACACAGGGCAGGGGGAACTAAAGGATGGCAAGTGGGCAGGGGGGGTGAGGAGAGGGATTGACACCCCTCCATCCCCGAGGTCGGGGGTTGCGTGGGTGCTGGCGTACACGGGGCTGCGTTGGCACTTACCCTCGAAGAAGCAGTCAATGGTCTCATTGAGTACGGTGTCCTGGGTCTGGAACAGGTACAGGTTATGTTCAATAGCCCCCAGCAACTGGAAACTGTAAAAGATCAGCATCTTCTCCCTGCGGCACACACACACACACACACACACACCCACAGACAAAGACAGACACACACACAGACACACACACACACAGACACACCCACAGACACACCCACAGACACACACCCACAGACACACACCCACAGACACACACCCACAGACACACACCCACAGACACACACCCACAGACACACACAGACATTCACACACACAGACATTCACACACACAGACATTCACACACACAGACAGACACACACACAGACACACACAGACACACACACACACAGACACACACACAGAGACAGTGTCAGTGGGGGAGGTATGGAGCATCCCCAGGAACCAGCAGCCTCCCTACCCTCCCCCTCCCCCACTCCCATCCCAACCCTCACACAACACAAACTGCACTCCCTCAGCGCTGACCCTCCGACAGTGCAGCACCCCTCAGCACTGATTCTCCGACAGTGCCCGCTCCCTCAGCGCTGACCCTCCGACAGTGCAGCACCCCTCAGCACTGACCCTCCGACAGTGCGGCTCTCCCTCAGCACTGACCCTCCGACAGTGCGGCACTCCCTCAGCACTGACCCTCCGACAGTGCGGCACTCCCTCAGCACTGACCCTCCGACAGTGCGGCACTCCCTCAGCACTGACCCTCCGACAGTGCGGCGCCCCCTCAGCACTGACCCTCCGACAGTGCCCGCTCCCTCAGCGCTGACCATCTGACAGTGCCCGCTCCCTCAGCACTGACCCTCCGACAGTGCCCACTCCCTCAGCACTGACCCTCCGACAGTGCGGCGCCCCCTCAGCACTGACCCTCCGACAGTGCGGCGCCCCCTCAGCACTGACCCTCCGACAGTGCCCGCTCCCTCAGCGCTGACCATCTGACAGTGCCCACTCCCTCAGCACTGACCCTCCGACAGTGCGGCGCCCCCTCAGCGCTGACCATCTGACAGTGCCCACTCCCTCAGCACTGACCCTCCGACAGTGCCCCCTCCCTCAGCACTGACCCTCCGACAGTGCGGCGCCCCCTCAGCACTGACCCTCCGACAGTGCGGCGCCCCCTCAGCACTGACCCTCCGACAGTGCCCGCTCCCTCAGCGCTGACCATCTGACAGTGCCCACTCCCTCAGCACTGACCCTCCGACAGTGCGGCGCCCCCTCAGCGCTGACCATCTGACAGTGCCCACTCCCTCAGCACTGACCCTCCGACAGTGCCCCCTCCCTCAGCACTGACCCTCCGACAGTGCGGCGCCCCCTCAGCACTGACCCTCCGACAGTGCGGCGCCCCCTCAGCACTGACCCTCCGACAGTGCCCGCTCCCTCAGCGCTGACCATCTGACAGTGCCCACTCCCTCAGCACTGACCCTCCGACAGTGCGGCGCCCCCTCAGCGCTGACCATCTGACAGTGCCCACTCCCTCAGCACTGACCCTCCGACAATGCCCGCTCCCTCAGCACTGACCCTCGGACAGTGCCCGCTCCCTCAGCGCTGACCCTCGGACAGTGCCCGCTCCCTCAACGCTGAGCCGGTGCCCTCTCAGTTGCCACCCTGACGGATCGTTCTCTGACCTGGGCGTGTGATTGTAACTGCTGTAATGCTCATCGATAATCCTCATCAGTAACATCTCGTCATCCTCCCCTTCATGCTTTTCATCCTCGGCTGCGAGAGACACAAACAGCCGCCTGTGATACCGTCTGGGTCGGCTCCGACTGCGGGCAAGCTCGCTCTGGGAACAGGGGAGGCTTCGAGTGGACAGGAGCGGGGGGGTGGAGTCAGTGTTCGACACCTCTGCTCTCCTCACCCAGAGATGCGTGGTAGAGCTGGATCGAGAGCAAGCAGGAAGCTCAGTGCCCGAGCTGCAGGACTGTGCTTTGCGCACGGGCAGGATGCCAGGGAACGGGCTGGTTTACACCGCTCTCTCTCTCTCTCCGTCTCTATCTATCTCTCTCTCTCTCTTTCTGTTCCCTACCTTTGTCCACTGTGTCCATAAACTCATCGCTCAGACTGTCTGTCGGTCTCAGTGCCAACTGCAAGGGAGAACAGACACAATCAGAGAGTGCTTCCTGGTCAAACAGCCTGCGAGGAGGGACTGCTCCCTGACCCCCAGCACCCGTGGCCCTCCAACCTGCACCCAGTCACCCACCCACCACCCTCCCCACTTCTCTCCGAGCTCAGCCACGTTCACCACCCACTCCCCATCAGCCTGACACCATCCTCTGGGCTGAGTGAGACAAGGTCAGACCCTCAACTGCTCCCCAACTGACACCTCCCTCTCCCTGTTTCTGCTTTGGGTGAAGCTGTTAGCTCTTTCACTGCTTGCACTGACGCACAGACAAAGGTGCATCTCATCTTCAGAACGGTTCCTGCTGCGGAAGGGTCAGTGCTGAGGGAGCGGGCGCTGTAGGAGGGTCAGTGCTGGGGGGGGCACTGTCGGAGGGTCAGTGCTGAGGGGCGCCGCAATGTCGGAGTGTCAGTGCTGAGGGAGCGGGCACTGTCAGAGGGTCACTTCTGAGGGAGGGGGCACTGTCGGAGGGTCTGTGCTGAGGGGGGGGCACTGTCAGAGGGTCACTGCTGAGGGAGTGGGCACTGTCGGAGGGTCAGCGCTGAGGGAGCGGGCACTGTCAGAGGGTCACTGCTGAGGGAGAGGGCACTGTCGGAGGGTCAGCGCTGAGGGAGTGGGCACTGTCGGAGGGTCAGCGCTGAGGGAGCGGGCACTGTCGGAGGGTCACTGCTGAGGGAGAGGGCACTGTCGGAGGGTCAGCGCTGAGGGAGTGGGCACTGTCGGAGGGTCAGCGCTGAGGGAGTGGGCACTGTCGGAGGGTCAGCGCTGAGGGAGTGGGCACTGTCGGAGGGTCAGCGCTGAGGGAGTGGGCACTGTCGGAGGGTCAGCGCTGAGGGAGCGGGCACTGTCGGAGGGTCAGCGCTGAGGGAGCGGGCACTGTCGGAGGGTCAGTGCTGAGGGAGCGGGCACTGTCGGAGGGTCAGTGCTGAGGGAGGGGGCACTGTCGGAGGGTCAGTGCTGAGGGAGAGGGCACTGTCGGAGGGTCAGTGCTGAGGGAGGGGGCACTGTCGGAGGGTCACTGCTGAGGGAGTGGGCACTGTCGGAGGGTCAGCGCTGAGGGAGCGGGCACTGTCAGAGGGTCAATGCTGAGGGAGAGGGCACTGTCAGACGGTCAGTGCTGAGGGAGCGGGCACTGTCGGAGGGTCAGTGCTGAGGGAGGGGGGCACTGTCGGAGGGTCAGTGCTGAGGGAGTGGGCACTGTCGGAGGGTCAGTGCTGAGGGAAGGGGCACTGTCGGAGGGTCAATGCTGAGGGAGTGGGGCACTGTCGGATGGTCAGTGTTGAGGGAGTGGGCACTGTCAGACGGTCAGTGCTGAGGGAGGGGGCACTGTCGGAGGGTCTGTGTTGAGGGAGTGGGCACTGTCAGAGGGTCAGTGCTGAGGGAGTGGGCACTGTCGGAGGGTCAGCGCTGAGGGAGTGGGCACTGTCGGAGGGTCAGCGCTGAGGGAGTGGGCACTGTCGGAGGGTCAGCGCTGAGGGAGCGGGCACTGTCGGAGGGTCAGTGCTGAGGGGCGCCGCAATGTCGGAGTGTCAGTGCTGAGGGAGCGGGCACTGTCAGAGGGTCACTTCTGAGGGAGGGGGCACTGTCGGAGGGTCTGTGCTGAGGGGGGGGCACTGTCAGAGGGTCACTGCTGAGGGAGTGGGCACTGTCGGAGGGTCAGCGCTGAGGGAGCGGGCACTGTCAGAGGGTCACTGCTGAGGGAGAGGGCACTGTCGGAGGGTCAGCGCTGAGGGAGTGGGCACTGTCGGAGGGTCAGCGCTGAGGGAGCGGGCACTGTCGGAGGGTCACTGCTGAGGGAGAGGGCACTGTCGGAGGGTCAGCGCTGAGGGAGTGGGCACTGTCGGAGGGTCAGCGCTGAGGGAGTGGGCACTGTCGGAGGGTCAGCGCTGAGGGAGCGGGCACTGTCGGAGGGTCAGCGCTGAGGGAGCGGGCACTGTCGGAGGGTCAGCGCTGAGGGAGCGGGCACTGTCGGAGGGTCAGTGCTGAGGGAGCGGGCACTGTCGGAGGGTCAGTGCTGAGGGAGGGGGCACTGTCGGAGGGTCAGTGCTGAGGGAGAGGGCACTGTCGGAGGGTCAGTGCTGAGGGAGGGGGCACTGTCGGAGGGTCACTGCTGAGGGAGTGGGCACTGTCGGAGGGTCAGCGCTGAGGGAGCGGGCACTGTCAGAGGGTCAATGCTGAGGGAGAGGGCACTGTCAGACGGTCAGTGCTGAGGGAGCGGGCACTGTCGGAGGGTCAGTGCTGAGGGAGGGGGGCACTGTCGGAGGGTCAGTGCTGAGGGAGTGGGCACTGTCGGAGGGTCAGTGCTGAGGGAAGGGGCACTGTCGGAGGGTCAATGCTGAGGGAGTGGGGCACTGTCGGATGGTCAGTGTTGAGGGAGTGGGCACTGTCAGACGGTCAGTGCTGAGGGAGGGGGCACTGTCGGAGGGTCTGTGTTGAGGGAGTGGGCACTGTCAGAGGGTCAGTGCTGAGGGAGTGGGCACTGTCGGAGGGTTAGTGTTGAGGGAGCGGGCGCTGTCGGAGGGTCAGCACCGAGGGAGCGGGCGCTGTCGGAGGGTCAGCACCCAGGGAGCGGGCACTGTCGGAGTGTCAGTGGAAGAGTGCGGTGGTGGGGAATTCCTCCCCCCGGGTTCCTGAGGCCAACATTTCTCCCTCAGTCAACATCTCCCTCACCACTAGGTGCCTGGAGGAAGAACGCCTCATCTTCCGCCTCGGAACACTTCAACCCCAGGGCATCAATGTGGACTTCAACAGTTTCCTCATTTCCCATTCCCCCACATCACCCCAGTTCCAGCTCAGCACTGTCCCCTTGACTTGTCCTACCTGCCTGTCATCCTTCCCATCTATCCGCTCCACCCTCCTCTCTGACCTACCACCTTTACCCCCACCTCCATCCACCTATTGCACTCTTAGCTACCTTCTCCCCAGCCCCACCCCCCCTCCCATTTATCTCTCCATCCCCCCCCCCCCCCCCGAGGCTCCAGCCTCATTCCTGATGAAGGGCTCCCGCCCGAAACGTCGATCTTCCTGCTCCTCGGATGCTGCCTGACCTGCTGCGCGTTTCCAGCCCCAGTGTGATCTCCAGCATCTGCAGGCCTCAATTTCGCCTGGTCATTCCCACGTTGCAGTGTGTGTGGGATCTTGCTGTGCAGCAATGGTGGGGGGGGGGGGAGGGGGGCAGCTGCATCTCCCACAATGCAACAGTGACCGTTGTGAGACTTTGTGTTGGTGGGGAAGGGGGTGTTATTTTTGTGTGGCACTACTCCCCCTGAACCCAAGACAGTCTCTGCACGGACAGAGAGAGAGAGAGAGGAGCGAGAGGGACCATCCCAGTAATGTGTGCCAGGTCCCCATTCCCTTTTGAGACGCCCTGAGCCCTTCACTTGGGATTTACCCCCAGGGTTGAGGAAGTGGTGCAGATGCTGGAGGTCAGAGGCGAGAGTGTGGCGCTGGAAAAGCACAGCCGGTCAGGCAGCATCCTGAGGGGCAGGAGTATCGACATTTCGGGGTGGGAGCCCTTCATCGGGAGCTATTACCCCCCCCCCCAGGGTGAAACGGTTTGTTGTAGCCACAGACTGGTTGGTGGTCACTTTGGCCGGGCAGTGGGGAGCTCTGAAAGGGTTTACAGCATGGAGCCCGGATCGGAGTCTCCGCCACACCACCCAGTCACCAATATCCCTCAGACGCTACAGAAACTGCCCTGTCAGCACCAACTCCATCCCTGTCTTTGCTGCTACCCCTGTTGAGATAGAGAAACCCTCTTCCCCCCGCACCCCTCCCCCCCCTACCTTCTGTCTGTGGTCCTCCTTGCGCTGATTAATAGTCAACTGGAAATTATCCACCAGGACAGCAATGAAGAGGCTGAAAGGCAGAAGGGGTACTGTCAACAAGGCTTGGTAACAGGCCGGGGCCGGGCTGGGCCGGGGCGCATCTGTTCCAGAGTTTGGAAATACAAGGATGGCACACTGCTGTCAGAGGGGGGTAGGGCCTCACTGTGCCCCTCAATAGGAGCCTCCCTCAGAGCTGGTGTGTACGATACACACACACACACACACACCAACTGTCGCCCGTCCGACAGACGGAACAGGGTTTGGGTCCATTTGGATTGTGGGCGGTGGGAGTGAACGGGAAGGGGTTTGGGTCCATTGGGATTGTGGAGAGTAGGGGTGAACGGGAAGGGGTTTGGGTCCATTGGGATTGTGCGGAGTGGGGGTGAACGGGAAGGGGTTTGGGTCCATTGGGATTGTGGAGAGTAGGGGTGAACGGGAAGGGGTTTGGGTCCATTGGGATTGTGGGGAGTGGGGGTGAACGGGAAGGGGTTTGGGTCCATTGGGATTGTGGATGGGAAGGGGTTTGGGACCATTGGGATTGTGGGCGGTGGGAGTGAACGGGAAGGGTTTGGGTCCATTGGGATTGTGGAGAGTGGGAGTGAACGGGAAGGGTTTGGGTCCATTGGGATTGTGGAGAGTTGGAGTGAACGGGAAGGGTTTTGGGTCCATTGGGATTGTGGGAACTGGGAGTGAACGGGAAGGGGTTTGGGTCCGTTGGGATTGTGGAGGGTGGGAGTGAACGGGAAGGGGTTTGGGTCCATTGGGATTGTGGGAACTGGGAGTGAACGGGAAGGGGTTTGGGTCCGTTGGGATTGTGGAGGGTGGGAGTGAACGGGAAGGGTTTTGGGTCCATTGGGATTGTGGGGAGTGGGAGTGAACGGGAAGGGGTTTGGGTCCATTGGGATTGTGGGGAGTGGGAGTGAACGGGAAGGGGTTTGGGTGACGGTGGGGGTGGGGTGAACGGGAAGGGGTTTGGGTGACGGTGGGGGTGGGGTGAACGGGAAGGGGTTTGGGTCCATTGGGATTGTGGGGAGTGGGAGTGAACGGGAAGGGGTTGGGTGACGGTGGGGGTGGGGTGAACGGGAAGGGGTTGGGTGACGGTGGGGGTGAAATGCCTGTATCTGATGGAGGTACTCACGTGAAGAAGATGAAATGTTCCACGAAGATGTAGAGGAAGAGGAAGATGATGATGTACCAGTAACCTGTCGGGAAGAGTTGGTGAGAAACATTGTGGTGAGGAAGGGGTCTGTGCGCGTTGCCAGGCTCAGCTGTCTCCAAGACAGTGAGATCAACGTGTCAATCTCTTCCCCAGCCTGCCCCGGCGTGTGGAGGGGGTGCACTGCAAGGGGAGGGGTCTCCTGGTCACTGAGGCATGGTGTTAGCAGCAACGAGGGAGGGCCACGCGGCTGGAACACAGGTCGGAGTGCGTGAGGCTCGGGAAACCTCACTCCAGTCACGGGTCAGGCCACATCTTATGCAGCGTTCCCCAGCTCTGTCTTTACAGAGGGGACCCTCTTCCCCTCCCCCCCCCCCCCCCCCCCACCGGAGGCTGCTCAGGGAAGGGGTTCCCTCGACTGCTCCCTGGGGACAGAGGAAAGGTGGGAGCAGTCGGAGTCTCCAGGGACCGTCCTGAGATGGGTGAGGTCCTACCTGGGGTGGAGGTGACGGGGATAGGTTGGTTCTCCCTCGTGGGGGAGTGATCTCGAATGGAAGGGATACACACTCTCCCACTGAGGACGGAGAGGGAGAAGAGGAATGTCTTCCGTCAGGTGGAGGGGGTTTGGGGGGTCCTTGAGTATAATCCCGGCCGCGTTTGAGTTCGACAAGTTTTTGAGCTCTACAACTGAGGGAGTGTCTCTGCTTAAACAGCATCTCATCGTCTCAGGGTCAGGACCTGGTCATTACGGGTGGGGGGGGTGTGGAAGTATGTGAGGGAGAGTGTATGTGAGGTGGGGAGACAGATGGGGAGTGTGAGGGAAAGAGAGATGGGGGGGGGGAAGAGAGAAAGAGAGTGAGAGAAAGAGTCATAGAGATGTACAATACGGAATCAGACCCTTCGGTCCAACCCATCCATGCTGACCCAGATATCCCAACCCAATCTAGTCCCACCTGCCAGCACCCGGCCCATATCCCTCCAAACCCTTCCTATTCATATACCCATCCAAATGCCTCTTAGATGTTGCAATTGTACCAGCCTCCACCACATCCTCTGGCAGCTCATTCCATACACGTACCACCCTCTGTGTGAAAAAGTTGCCCCTTAGGTCTCTTTTATATCTTTCCCCTCTCACCCTAAACCTATGCCCCTCTAGTTCTGGACTCCCTGACCCCAGGGAAAAGACCTTGACTATTTACCTTATCCATGCCCCTCATGATTTTGTAAACCTCTATAAGGTCACCCCTCAGCCTCCGACACTCCAGGGAAAACAGCCCCAGCCTGTTCAGCCTCTCCCTGTAGCTCAGACCCTCCAACCCTGGCAACATCCTTGTAAATCTTTTCTGAACCCTTTCAAGTTCACAACATCTTTCCGATAGGAAGGAGACCAGAATTGTACACAATATTCCAACAGTGGCCTAACCAATGTCCTGTACAGCTGCAACATGACCTCCCAACCCCTGTACTCAATACACTGACCAATAAAGGAAAGCATACCAAACGCCTTCTTCACTATCCTATCTACCTGCGACTCCACTTTCAAGGAGCTATGAACCTGCACTCCAAGGTCTCTGTTCAGCAACACTCCCTAAGACCTTACCATTAAGTGTATAAGTCCTGCTAAGATTTGCTTTCCCAAAATGCAGCACCTCGCATTTATCTGAATTAAACTCCATCTGCCACTTCTCAGCCCATTGGCCCATCTGGTCCAGATCCTGTTGTAATCTGAGGTAACCCTCTTCGCTGTCCACTACACCTCCAATTTTGGTGTCATCTGCAAACTTACTAACTGTACCTTCTGAGAGAACGTGTGATGGGGAGGGAGAGGGAAAGAGAGTGTGAGTGTGACGGGGAGGGAAAGTGTGCGTGAGGGAGTAAGATGGAGATTGAGGGAAAGAGAGAGTGTGAGAGAGAAAGTATGTGTGAGTGGAGAGTGAGTGTGTGTGGGGGAGGTGAAGAGAGTGAGTGTGTGAGGGGTCGAGTGGGACAGTGTGAGTGAGGGGTAGAGTGAGACAATGAGTGGTAGAGTGAGACAGAGTGAGTGTGTGAGGGGTAGAATGAGACAGTGAGTGTGTGAGGGGTAGAGTGAGACAGTGAGGGGTAGAGTGAGACAGTGAGTGTGTGTGAGGGGAAGAGTGAGACAGTGAGGGGTAGAGTGAGACAGTTAGTGTGTGTGAGGGGTAGAGTGAGACAGTGAGGGGTAGAGTGAGACAGTGAGGGGTCGAGTGGGACAGTGAGTGTGTGTGAGGGGGAGAGTGAGACGGTGAGTGTGTGTGAGGGGTCGAGTGAGACAGTGAGTGTGTGAGGGGTAGAGTGAGACAGTGAGGGGTAGAGTGAGACAGTGTGTGTGTGTGGGGGGTAGAGTGAGACAGTGAGTGTGTGTGAGGGGTAGAGTGAGACAGTGTGTGTGTGAGGGGTAGAGTGAGACAGTGAGGGGTAGAGTGAGACAGTGAGGGGTCGAGTGGGACAGTTAGTGTGTGTGAGGGGGAGAGTGAGACGGTGAGTGTGTGTGAGGGGTCGAGTGAGACAGTGAGTGTGTGAGGGGTAGAGTGAGACAGTGTGTGTGTGGGGGGTAGAGTGAGACAGTGAGTGTGTGTGTGGGGTAGAGTGAGACAGTGAGTGTGTGTGGGGGGCAGAGTGAGACAGTGAGTGTGTGAGGGGTAGAGTGAGACAGTGAGTGTGTGTGTGGGGTAGAGTGAGACAGTGTGTGTGAGGGGTAGAGTGAGACAGTGAGTGTGTGAGGGGTAGAGTGAGACAGTGAGTGTGTGTGAGGGGTCGAGTGAGACAGTGAGTGTGTGAGGGGTAGAGTGAGACAGTGAGTGTGTGTGAGGGGTCGAGTGAGACAGTGAGTGTGTGTGGGGTAGAGTGAGACAGTGAGTGTGTGTGAGGGGGAGAGTGAGACAGTGAGTGTGTGTGAGGGGTAGAGTGAGACAGTGAGTGTGTGTGAGGGGGAGAGTGAGACAGTGAGTGTGTGTGAGGGGTAGAGTGAGACAGTGAGTGTGTGAGGGGTAGAGTGAGACAGTGAGTGTGTGAGGGGTAGAGTGAGACAGTGAGTGTGTGAGGGGTAGAGAGACAGTGAGTGTGTGTGGGGTAGAGTGAGACAGTGAGTGTGTGTGAGGGGTAGAGTGAGACAGTGAGTGTGTGTGAGGGGGAGAGTGAGACGGTGAGTGTGTGTGGGGTAGAGTGAGACAGTGAGTGTGTGAGGGGTAGAGTGAGACAGTGAGTGTGTGTGAGGGGTAGAGTGAGACAGTGAGTGTGTGTGGGGTAGAGTGAGACAGTGAGTGTGTGTGGGGGGTAGAGTGAGACAGTGAGTGTGTGTGTGGGGTAGAGTGAGACAGTGAGTGTGTGGGGGGTAGAGTGAGACAGTGAGTGTGTGAGGGGTAGAGTGAGACAGTGAGTGTGTGTGTGGGGTAGAGTGAGACAGTGAGTGTGTGGGGGGTAGAGTGAGACAGTGAGTGTGTGAGGGGTAGAGTGAGACAGTGAGTGTGTGTGAGGGGTCGAGTGAGACAGTGAGTGTGTGAGGGGTAGAGTGAGACAGTGAGTGTGTGGGGGGGGTAGAGTGAGACAGTGAGTGTGTGTGGGGTAGAGTGAGACAGTGAGTGTGTGTGTGGGGTAGAGTGAGACAGTGAGTGTGTGTGTGGGGTAGAGTGAGACAGTGAGTGTTTGAGGGGTAGAGTGAGACAGTGAGTGTGTGTGAGGGGTCGAGTGAGACAGTGAGTGTGTGTGGGGTAGAGTGAGACAGTGAGGGGTAGAGTGAGACAGTGAGTGTGTGTGGGGGGTAGAGTGAGACAGTGAGTGTGTGTGTGGGGTAGAGTGAGACAGTGAGTGTGTGTGTGGGGTAGAGTGAGACAGTGAGTGTGTGGGGGGTAGAGTGAGACAGTGAGTGTGTGAGGGGTAGAGTGAGACAGTGAGTGTGTGTGTGGGGTAGAGTGAGACAGTGAGTGTGTGTGGGGGGTAGAGTGAGACAGTGAGTGTGTGTGGGGGGTAGAGTGAGACAGTGAGTGTGTGAGGGGTAGAGTGAGACAGTGAGTGTGTGTGAGGGGTCGAGTGAGACAGTGAGTGTGTGAGGGGTAGAGTGAGACAGTGAGTGTGTGTGGGGGGTAGAGTGAGACAGTGAGTGTGTGTGGGGTAGAGTGAGACAGTGAGTGTGTGTGTGGGGTAGAGTGAGACAGTGAGTGTGTGTGTGAGGGGTCGAGTGAGACAGTGAGTGTGTGTGGGGTAGAGTGAGACAGTGAGGGGTAGAGTGAGACAGTGAGTGTGTGTGGGGGGTAGAGTGAGACAGTGAGTGTGTGTGGGGTAGAGTGAGACAGTGAGTGTGTGTGAGGGGTCGAGTGAGACAGTGAGTGTGTGTGGGGTAGAGTGAGACAGTGAGTGTGTGTGTGGGGTAGAGTGAGACAGTGAGTGTGTGTGAGGGGTAGAGTGAGACAGTGAGTGTGTGAGGGGTAGAGTGAGACAGTGAGTGTGTGTGTGAGGGGTAGAGTGAGACAGTGAGTGTGTGTGTGGGGTAGAGTGAGACAGTGAGTGTGTGTGGGGTAGAGTGAGACAGTGAGTGTGTGTGTGGGGTAGAGTGAGACAGTGAGTGTGTGTGTGGGGTAGAGTGAGACAGTGAGTGTGTGAGGGGTAGAGTGAGACAGTGAGTGTGTGTGTGAGGGGTAGAGTGAGACAGTGAGTGTGTGTGTGGGGTAGAGTGAGACAGTGAGTGTGTGAGGGGGAGAGTGAGACAGTGAGTGTGTGTGAGGGGTAGAGTGAGACAGTGAGTGTGTGTGAGGGGTAGAGTGAGACAGTGAGTGTGTGTGGGGGGTAGAGTGAGACAGTGAGTGTGTGTGTGGGGTAGAGTGAGACAGTGAGTGTGTGTGAGGGGTAGAGTGAGACAGTGAGTGTGTGAGGGGTAGAGTGAGACAGTGAGTGTGTGTGAGGGGTAGAGTGAGACAGTGAGTGTGTGTGTGGGGTAGAGTGAGACAGTGAGTGTGTGAGGGGTAGAGTGAGACAGTGAGTGTGTGTGTGGGGTAGAGTGAGACAGTGAGTGTGTGGGGGGTAGAGTGAGACAGTGAGTGTGTGGGGGGTAGAGTGAGACAGTGAGTGTGTGTGGGGGGTAGAGTGAGACAGTGAGTGTGTGAGGGGTAGAGTGAGACAGTGAGTGTGTGTGGGGTAGAGTGAGACAGTGAGTGTGTGTGTGGGGTAGAGTGAGACAGTGAGTGTGTGGGGGGTAGAGTGAGACAGTGAGTGTGTGAGGGGTAGAGTGAGACAGTGAGTGTGTGTGAGGGGTAGAGTGAGACAGTGAGTGTGTGTGTGGGGTAGAGTGAGACAGTGAGTGTGTGTGTGGGGTAGAGTGAGACAGTGAGTGTGTGTGTGGGGTAGAGTGAGACAGTGAGTGTGTGTGTGGGGTAGAGTGAGACAGTGAGTGTGTGGGGGGTAGAGTGAGACAGTGAGTGTGTGTGAGGGGTAGAGTGAGACAGTGAGTGTGTGTGTGGGGTAGAGTGAGACAGTGAGTGTGTGTGTGGGGTAGAGTGAGACAGTGAGTGTGTGTGTGGGGTAGAGTGAGACAGTGAGTGTGTGTGTGGGGTAGAGTGAGACAGTGAGTGTGTGTGTGGGGTAGAGTGAGACAGTGAGTGTGTGAGGGGTAGAGTGAGACAGTGAGTGTGTGTGAGGGGTAGAGAGAGACAGTGTGTGTGTGGGGGGTAGAGTGAGACAGTGAGTGTGTGTGTGGGGTAGAGTGAGACAGTGAGTGTGTGTGTGGGGGAGGGTGAGACAGTGAGTGTGTGTGTGGGGTAGAGTGAGACAGTGAGTGTGTGTGTGGGGGAGGGTGAGACAGTGAGTGTGTGTGTGGGGTAGAGTGAGACAGTGAGTGTGTGTGAGGGGTAGAGTGAGACAGTGAGTGTGTGTGGGGTAGAGTGAGACAGTGAGTGTGTGTGGGGGGTAGAGTGAGACAGTGAGTGTGTGTGTGGGGTAGAGTGAGACAGTGAGTGTGTGTGGGGTAGAGTGAGACAGTGAGTGTGTGTGGGGGGTAGAGTGAGACAGTGAGTGTGTGTGTGGGGTAGAGTGAGACAGTGAGTGTGTGTGTGGGGTAGAGTGAGACAGTGAGTGTGTGTGGGGTAGAGTGAGACAGTGAGTGTGTGTGTGGGGTAGAGTGAGACAGTGAGTGTGTGTGGGGTAGAGTGAGACAGTGAGTGTGCGTGGGGTAGAGTGAGACAGTGAGTGTGTGTGAGGGGTAGAGTGAGACAGTGAGGGGTAGAGTGAGACAGTGAGTGTGTGTGAGGGGTCGAGTGAGACAGTGAGGGGTAGAGTGAGACAGTGAGTGTGTGTGAGGGGTCGAGTGAGACAGTGAGGGGTAGAGTGAGACAGTGAGTGTGTGTGAGGGGTAGAGTGAGTGTGTGTGAGGGGTAGAGTGAGTGTGTGTGAGGGGTCGAGTGAGACAGTGAGGGGCAGAGTGAGACAGTGAGGGGGAGGGTGAGACAGTGAGGGGTAGAGTGAGACAGTGAGGGGTAGAGTGAGACAGTGAGGGGGAGGGTGAGACAGTGAGGGGGAGAGTGAGGGGGAGAGTGAGACAGTGAGGGGGAGAGTGAGACAGTGAGGGGGAGGGTGAGACAGTGAGGGGGAGGGTGAGACAGTGAGGGGGAGAGTGAGGGGGAGAGTGAGACAGTGAGGGGGAGAGTGAGACAGTGAGGGGGAGGGTGAGACAGTGAGGGGGAGAGTGAGACAGTGAGGGTTAGAGTGAGACAGTGAGGGGGAGGGTGAGACAGTGAGAGGGAGAGTGAGACAGTGAGGGGTAGAGTGAGACAGTGAGGGGGAGGGGGAGACAGTGAGGGGCAGAGTGAGACAGTGAGGGTTAGTGAGACAGTGAGGGGGAGAGTGAGACAGTGAGGGGGAGAGTGAGGCACTGAGGGGGAGGGTGAGACAGGGGGAGAGTGAGGGGGAGAGTGAGACAGTGAGGGGGAGAGTGAGACAGTGAGGGGGAGGGTGAGACAGTGAGGGGTAGAGTGAGACAGTGAGGGGGAGGGGGAGACAGTGAGGGGCAGAGTGAGACAGTGAGGGGCAGAGTGAGACAGTGAGGGGGAGAGTGAGACAGTGAGGGGGAGAGTGAGACAGTGAGGGGGAGAGTGAGGCACTGAGGGGGAGGGTGAGACAGGGGGAGAGTGAGGGGGAGAGTGAGACAGTGAGGGGGAGGGTGAGACAGTGAGGGGGAGAGTGAGACAGTGAGGGGGAGGGTGAGACAGTGAGGGGGAGGGTGAGACAGTGAGGGGGAGGGTGAGACAGTGAGGGGGAGGGTGAGACAGTGAGGGGGAGAGTGAGACAGTGAGGGGGAGGGTGAGACAGTGAGGGGGAGGGTGAGACAGAGTGATGAGGATTGGATCGAGAACATCTCAGACAGTGTTACATTGACTTTGGAAGTCTCCCTCACTCACCCGCGTCCCGACTGGTGAAATACACCACCGTCCAGTCATCGAGTGTGAGGAGCTGGAACAGGGTGTACACGGTTGAGAACATGTTCCCGAATCGATGAGAGTCTGACTCTGCAAACAGCTCCCGGAACATGATCGCAAACACCACTGCACACACCATCGGCTAAGGAACACTGACACAGGACTGGGCATGGAAACACTCAACCCCTGTACCACAACACACTCCCCCAGCACTGACCCTCCGACAGAGCCCACTCCCCCAGCACTGACCCTCCGACAGTGCCCACTCCCCCAGCACTGACCCTCCGACAGAGCCCACTCCCTCAGCACTGACCCTCCCACAGTGCCCACTCCCCCAGCACTGACCCTCCCACAGTGCCCACTCCCTCAGCACTGACCCTCCCACAGTGCCCACTCCCCCAGCACTGACCCTCCCACAGTGCCCACTCCCCCAGCACTGACCCTCCCACAGTGCCCACTCCCTCAGCACTGACCCTCCCACAGTGCCCACTCCCCCAGCACTGACCCTCCCACAGGGCCCACTCCCCCAGCACTGACCCTCCCACAGTGCCCACTCCCTCAGCACTGACCCTCCCACAGGGCTCACTCCCTCAGCACTGACCCTCCGACAGTGCCCACTCCCTCAGCACTGACCCTCCCACAGGGCCCACTCCCCCAGCACTGACCCTCCCACAGGGCCCACTCCCTCAGCACTGACCCTCCGACAGAGCCCACTCTCTCAGCACTGACCCTCCAACAGTGCGGCCCTCCCTCAGCACTGACCCTCCGACAATGCCCACTCCCTCAGCACTGACCCTCCGACAGTACCCACTCCCTTAGCTCTGAACCTCCGACAGTGCCCACTCCCTCAGCACTGACCCTCCCACAGTGCCCGCTCCCTCAGCACTGACCCTCCAACAGTGCCCACTCCCTCAGCACTGACCCTCCCACAGTGCCCACTCCCTCAGCACTGACCCTCTGACAGTGCCCACTCCCTCAGCACTGACCCTCTGACAGTGCCCACTCCCTCAGCACTGACCCTCTGACAGTGCCCACTCCCTCAGCACTGACCCTCCGACAGTGCCCACTCCCTCAGCACTGACCCTCCGACAGTGCCCCCTCCCTCAGCACTGACCCTCCGACAGTGCCCACTCCCTCAGCACTGACCCTCCAACAGTGCGGCCCTCCCTCAGCACTGACCCTCCGACAATGCCCACTCCCTCAGCACTGACCCTCCGACAGTGCCCACTCCCTCAGCGCTGACCCTCCCACAGTGCCCCCTCCCTCAGCACTGACCCTCTGACAGTGCCCACTCTCTCAGCGCTGACCCTCCCACAGTGCCCCCTCCCTCAGCACTGACCCTCTGACAATGTCCACTCCCTTAGCACTGATCCTGTGACACTGCGGCGCTCTCTCAGCACTGACCCTCCCACAGTGCCCACTCCCTCAGCACTGACCCTCTGACAGTGCCCACTCCCTCAGCACTGACCCTCTGACAGTGCCCACTCCCTCAGCACTGACCCTCCGACAGTGCCCCCTCCCTCAGCACTGACCCTCCGACAGTGCCCACTCCCTCAGCACTGACCCTCCAACAGTGCGGCCCTCCCTCAGCACTGACCCTCCGACAATGCCCACTCCCTCAGCACTGACCCTCCGACAGTGCCCACTCCCTCAGCACTGACCCTCCAACAGTGCGGCCCTCCCTCAGCACTGACCCTCCGACAATGCCCACTCCCTCAGCACTGACCCTCCGACAGTGCCCACTCCCTCAGCGCTGAACCTCCCACAGTGCCCCCTCCCCCAGCACTGACCCTCTGACAGTGCCCACTCTCTCAGCACTGACCCTCCCACAGTGCCCACTCCCTCAGCACTGACCCTCTGACAGTGCCCACTCCCTCAGCACTGACCCTCTGACAGTGCCCACTCCCTCGGCACTGACCCTCCGACAGTGCCCACTCCCTCAGCACTGACCCTCCCACAGTGCCCACTCCCTCAGCACTGACCCTCTGACAGTGCCCAATCCCTCAGCACTGACCCTCTGACAGTGCCCACTCCCTCAGCACTGCCCCTCCGACAGGACGCTGAAAGATACCGAGGTAGCTGAGCATCAGTACGATGATGGCACCCATTGACTGCAGAGACTGAAGACAAGTCACGAATATGGTCTGGATGTTCTCGAGGAACCTGGTACAGAGGAGGAACTGGTCAGCAGTCTGTGCTGGCTGTCTGTACACGGGGGGGGACTGCTGGTTCTCCCTCTGACAGGCTAGCGGGCGGGAGGGGGCACAATGCTGGGTTTACCATCATTTATTGCCCATACCTCGTCGCCCCTGATGACCTACTGCCGTCCCTGTGACCCCCACAGTCCTGTTTGGAGGGAATTCCAGGATTTTGTCTGGTGCTCGGCAGCATTACTGGGATCACACCGAGCTGGGAGGAAAGCTTGCTTAGAACGAGCTGCTTGCTCTGAAAGAAAAGCCCTCTCAATCAGGTTTATGTAGAAACCCTGGCTGACCCTCCGAAAGGAGGTTTCGTCTGGTCTGAGTGAGCTGTGTCTGCCAGACCGTGACACGGAGAAGCAGAAATTAGGCCATTCAGCCCATCAAAGTCTGCTGTGCCAGTCAATCTTGGCTGATCAGTTTCTCAAGCTCATTCTCCCCATAGCCCTCGATCCCCTTGATACTCAAGAACCTGTCCATCTCAGTCTTAAATATACTCAGTGACCTGGCCCCCACAGCCTGCTGGGGCAGTGAGGTTCCCAGTCCACCCAGTGTGTGCTGGTCAGTATGTGAGGGGAATATTCCAAACCCTCCCACAGCTCTCTGTCCTGGAGAATCCCCGATGGGTGAAGCCATTCTCTCGAGAGGAAGCGAGTCTCTTCCTGACGTCCATGTACGAGAGTGTGAGACGTAGAAGCTGGCCATTCAGCCCATCGAGGCTGCTGTCAGTCAATGAGATTGTGTCTGATTGGATCATGCCTAACACCACTCTCCTCCCCTTCCCCCTCACCCTCAAACCCACTTCCTGAATCATAATCTCTCTCTCCCCCCTCTCTCTCTCCCCTCCCCCTCTCTCTCTATCCCCTCCCCCTCTCTCTATCCCCTCTCTGTCTCTCTCTCCCCCCTTGTCTCCCTCTCCCTCCCTCCTCTCTGTCTCCCTCTCTCTCTCCCCCCTCTCCCCCATCTCTCTCTGTCTGTCTCTCCCCCCACTCTGTGTCTCTCTTCCCCCCTCTCCCTCTCCCCCCTCTCTCTATCCCCTCTCTGTCTGTATGTCTCTCTCCCCTCTCTCATTCCCCCCGTCTCCCTCTCTCTCAACCCTTGCCTTCCCTCTCCCCCATCTCTCTCTGTCTGTTTTTCCCCCACTCTCTGTCTCTCTCTCTCTCTCTCTCTTCCCCCCCCCCCCCCCAACCACTCTCTGTCTCTCTCTCCATCCCCCTCTGTCTCTGTTTCTGTCTCTCCCTCTCTGTCTCTCTCTCCCTCTCAGTTTTGAATATTCCAAAGACCCGGCTTCCTCTACGGGAAAGAATTCCACATCCCCCCCCCCCCCCCCCCACCCCCCACTGACCCGGGAGAGAGACTCCTCCCCATCTCTGCCCAGCGGGTGCCCCTTACTCAGAGGTTATACCCTGTGAGTCCAGACTCTCCCACACCTTCCCACCCCCCGTCCAAGCCCCCTCTCAATGTCAATAAGGTCACCTCTCATCCTTCTAAACTCCGAGGAGTACAGGCCCCCAATCCTACTCAACCTCCCCTCATGGGACAGTCCCTCTGTGGGGCAGTCCCTCCATGAGGCAGACCCTCCATGGGGCAGTCCCTCCATGAGGCAGACCCTCCATGGGGCAGACCCTCCATGGGGCAGTCCCTCCGTGGGGCAGACCCTCCATGGGGCAGTCCCTCCATGGGGCAGACCCTCCATGGGGCAGTCCCTCCATGAGGCAGACCCTCCATGGGGCAGACCCTCCATGGGGCAGTCCCTCCATGGGGCAGTCCCTCCATGAGGCAGTCCCTCCATGGGGCAGTCCCTCCATGAGGCAGTCCCTCCATGGGGCAGACCCTCCATGGGGCAGTCCCTCCATGAGGCAGTCCCTCCATGGGGCAGTCCCTCCATGAGGCAGTCCCTCCATGGGGCAGACCCTCCATGGGGCAGTCCCTCCATGGGGCAGACCCTCCATGGGGCAGTCCCTCCATGAGGCAGTCCCTCCATGAGGCAGACCCTCCATGAGGCAGACCCTCCATAGGGCAGACCCTCCGTGGGACAGACCCTCCATGGGGCAGTCCCTCCATGGAGCAGTCCCTCCATGGGGCAGTCCCTCCATGAGGCAGTCCCTCCATGAGGCAGTCCCTCCATGGGGCAGTCCCTCCGTGGGGCAGTCCCTCCATGGGGCAGTCCCTCCATGAGGCAGTCCCTCCGTGGGGCAGTCCCTCCATGAGGCAGACCCTCCATGGGGCAGTCCCTCCATGGGGCAGACCCTCCATGGGGCAGTCCCTCCATGGAGCAGACCCTCCATGGGGCAGTCCCTCCGTGGGGCAGTCCCTCCGTGGGGCAGTCCCTCCATGGGGCAGACCCTCCATGGGGCAGACCCTCCATGGGGCAGTCCCTCCATGAGGCAGTCCCTCCGTGGGACAGACCCTCCATGAGGCAGTCCCTCCATGGGGCAGACCCTCCATGGGGCAGTCCCTCCATGGGGCAGACCCTCCATGGGGCAGTCCCTCCATGGGGCAGTCCCTCCATGGGGCAGTCCCTCCGTGGGGCAGACCCTCCATGGGGCAGACCCTCCGTGGGGCAGACCCTCCATGGGGCAGTCCCTCCATGGGGCAGTCCCTCCATGGGTCAGACCCTCCATGGGGCAGACCCTCCATGGGGCAGTCCCTCCATGGGGCAGTCCCTCCGTGGGGCAGACCCTCCATGGGGCAGTCCCTCCATGAGGCAGTCCCTCCGTGGGGCAGACCCTCCATGGGGCAGTCCCTCCGTGGGGCAGTTCCTCCGTGGGGCAGTCCCTCCGTGGGGCAGTCCCTCCATGGGGCAGACCCTCCATGGGGCAGTCCCTCCATGGGGCAGTCCCTCCATGGGGCAGTCCCTCCATGAGGCAGTCCCTCCGTGGGGCAGTCCCTCCGTGGGGCAGACCCTCCATGGGGCAGTCCCTCCATGGGGCAGTCCCTCCATAGGGCAGACCCTCCATGGGGCAGTCCCTCCATGGGGCAGTCCCTCCATGGGGCAGACCCTCCATGGGGCAGACCCTCCATGGGGCAGACCCTCCGTGGGACAGACCCTCCATGGGGCAGACCCTCCATGGGGCAGTCCCTCCATGAGGCAGTCCCTCCATGGGGCAGTCCCTCCATAGGGCAGACCCTCCATGGGGCAGTCCCTCCATGGGGCAGTCCCTCCGTGGGGCAGTTCCTCCGTGGGGCAGTCCCTCCATGAGGCAGTCCCTCCATGAGGCAATCCCTCCATGAGGCAGACCCTCCATGAGGCAATCCCTCCATGAGGCAGACCCTCCATGAGGCAGACCCTCCGTGGGGCAGTCCCTCCGTGGGGCAGTCCTCCGTGGGGCAGACCCTCCATGAGGCAGTCCCTCCATGGGGCAGACCCTCCATGAGGCAGTCCCTCCATGGGGCAGAGCCTCCATGGGGCAGACCCTCCATGGGGCAGTCCCTCCATGAGGCCGACCCTCCATGAGGCAGTCCCTCCATGGGGCAGACCCTCCATGAGGCCGACCCTCCATGAGGCAGTCCCTCCATGGGGCAGACCCTCCATGAGGCAGTCCCTCCATGGGGCAGACCCTCCATGAGGCAGTCCCTCCATGGGGCAGTCCCTCCATGGGGCAGTCCCTCCATGGGGCAGACCCTCCATGGGGCAGTCCCTCCATGGGGCAGACCCTCCATGGGGCAGTCCCTCCATGGGGCAGTCCCTCCATGAGGCAGACCCTCCATGGGGCAGTCCCTCCGTGGGGCAGTCCCTCCATGGGGCAGTCCCTCCATGAGGCAGACCCTCCATGGGGCAGTCCCTCCGTGGGGCAGTCCCTCCGTGGGGCAGTCACTCCATGGGTCAGACCCTCCATGGGGCAGACCCTCCATGGGGCAGACCCTCCATGGGGCAGTCCCTCCATGAGGCAGTCCCTCCATGGGGCAGACCCTCCATGGGGCAGTCCCTCCATGAGGCAGACCCTCCATGAGGCAGACCCTCCATGAGGCAGTCCCTCCATGGGGCAGACCCTCCATGGGGCAGTCCCTCCATGGGGCAGTCCCTCCATGGGGCAGTCCCTCCATGGGGCAGACCCTCCATGGGGCAGTCCCTCCATGAGGCAGACCCTCCATGAGGCAGTCCCTCCATGGGGCAGTCCCTCCATGAGGCAGACCCTCCATGAGGCAGTCCCTCCATCCCCGGGATCACCGAGTGAACCTTCTCTGGACTGTGTCCTATTCCCAGTCTGTCTTTCCTCAGATACGGGGCCCCAAACCTGTTCCCGGTATTCCGGCCGTGCTCTGACCCGGGGTCCTGCCTTTTCCCGGTATTCCGGCCGTGTTCTGACCAGGGGCCTGCCTGTTCCCGGTATTCCGGCTGTGCTCTGACCCAGGGTCCTGCCTTTTCCCGGTATTCCGGCCGTGTTCTGACCAGAGGCCTGCCTGTTCCCGGTATTCCGGCTGTGCTCTGACCCGGGGCCCTGCCTGTTCCCGGTATTCCGGCTGTGCTCTGACCCGGGGCCCTGCCTGTTCCCGGTATTCCGGCCGTGCTCTGAACAGTGCCCTGCCTGTTCCCGGTATTCCGGCCGTGCTCTGACCCAGTGCCCTGCCTGTTCCCAGTATTCCGGCCGTGCTCTGACCCGGGGCCCTGCCTGTTCCCGGTTTTCCGGCCGTGCTCTGACCTGGTGCCCTGCCTGTTCCCGGTATTCCGGCCGTGCTCTGACCCGGGGGCAGCGTTTCCCCAGAGTCCCCCTCCCGGAATCTGTCCAACTCCCTCTGCAGCCCCTCGACCATCCTCCCTCACTACCCTCCCACCTGGTGACAGTCCCTCATCCCAGACACTGGGGGGCCAGCACTGATCCCTGTGGGACCCCACCAGTTCCCGAAAATCCCAACCCCCTTTATCCCCCTCTATCTCCCACCCCCCCGTCACCCTCTGTCTCTCACCCCCCCCCCCCGTCCCCCTCTATCTCTCACCCCCCCCCGTCCCTCTCTGTCTCTCACCCCCCCCCGTCCCCCTCTGTCTCTCACCCCCCCCGTCCCCCTCTGTCTCTCACACCCCCCCGTCCCCCTCTATCTCTCACCCCCCCCGTCCCCCTCTGTCTCTCACACCCCCCCGTCCCCCTCTATCTCTCACCCCCCCCGTCCCCCTCTGTCTCTCACCCCCCCCGCCCCCCTCTGTCTCTCACGCCCCCCGTCCCCCTCTGTCTCTCACACCCCCCCCGCCCCCCTCTGTCTCTCACCCCCCCGCCCCCCTCTGTCTCTCACCCCCCCCCCGTCCCCCTCTGTCTCTCACCCCCCCGCCCCCCTCTGTCTCTCACCCCCCCGCCCCCCTCTGTCTCTCACCCCCCCGCCCCCCCTCTGTCTCTCACCCCCCCCGTCCCCCTCTGTCTCTCACACCCCCCCGTCCCCCTCTATCTCTCACCCCCCCCGTCCCCCTCTGTCTCTCACACCCCGCCCCCCTCTGTCTCTCACGCCCCCCGTCCCCCTCTGTCTCTCACGCCCCCCCCCGTCCCCCTCTGTCTCTCACACCCCCCCCGCCCCCCTCTGTCTCTCACCCCCCCCGCCCCCCTCTGTCTCTCACCCCCCCGCCCCCCTCTGTCTCTCACCCCCCCCGTCCCCCTCTGTCTCTCACCCCTCTGTCTCTCACCCCCCCGTCCCCCTCTGTCTCTCACGCCCCCCCCGTCCCCCTCTGTCTCTCACCCCTCTGTCTCTCACCCCCCCCGTCCCCCTCTGTCTCTCACCCCCCCCGCCCCCCTCTGTCTCTCACCCCTCTGTCTCTCACCCCCCCCCGTCCCCCTCTGTCTCTCACCCCCCCCGTCCCCCTCTGTCTCTCACCCCCCCCGTCCCCCTCTGTCTCTCACCCCCCCCGCCCCCCTCTGTCTCTCACCCCCCCCGCCCCCTCTGTCTCTCACCCCTCTGTCTCTCACCCCCCCCCCGTCCCCCTCTGTCTCTCACCCCCCCCCGTCCCCCTCTGTCTCTCACCCCCCCCGTCCCCCTCTGTCTCCCCCCCCCGTCCCCCTCTGTCTCTCACCCCCCCCGTCCCCCTCTGTCTCTCACCCCCCCCGTCCCCCTCTGTCTCTCACCCCCCCCGCCCCCCTCTGTCTCTCACCCCCCCGCCCCCTCTGTCTCTCACCCCTCTGTCTCTCACCCCCCCCCCGTCCCCCTCTGTCTCTCACCCCCCCCCGTCCCCCTCTGTCTCTCACCCCCCCCCGTCCCCCTCTGTCTCCCCCCCCCGCCCCCCTCTGTCTCTCACCCCTCTGTCTCTCCCCCCCCACCGCCCCCCTCTGTCTCCCCCCTCCCCCCCCCCCCGTACCTGTTGTTC